>NW_004955443.1:2924809-2928336 GCF_000276665.1 Chinchilla lanigera | reverse complement strand
TTTGCCGCTGAGCTAAATCCCCAGCCCCAAGCTAAATCCCCAGCCCCTATAGTGTTTTAATTGCTGTGGTTTTATAGCAAAATTTGACATAAAGATGTATGATTTCTTTAACTTTATTGCAGGCAGGAGAAGAGGGAGATGTAAGAAAATATTTAAAATATTATTGAGAAAATAGTGGTCATTTTCCCTTCCAAAACTGAAAAAACAGTAATCAAATATATTTTTTATAAAAGCTCTTAAACAAGAACAAAACTGACACCAGGTTACATCGTAAGTAAATTACTCAAAACAAGAACAAAGATAAAGCAGCAATCCAAGTAAGAAGGCTACAGAAAAAGATAATTAAAATATTCACAAGAAGAAAAACCTGTCAAACCCGTACAAGTATCTTCCAAAAGCAAAAGTGAAAAAAAAGAATACTTTCAAGAAAGCAAAATTTAAAAGAAAATTTGTCCCACAGAATATACAAGAACAAAGGCTTAAAAAGTCTTTTGGATAAAAGAAAAATGATCTCAGACAGATATGTAGATCTACAACACGAAAGAATGAAGAACACTAGGAAATGTAAGAATTTAGGTATAATAAATGTAAGCATGCTTTGTGTGTGTGTGTGTGTGTGTGTGTGTGTGTGTGTGTGTGTGTTACTGGGGATTGAACCCAAGGTTTTTTCCTTTTTTTTCAAAGAGAATAAAAACTAATAAAAAAATTAGAAACAATAGAGAATTTCACTAGACAAGATGGTAGGAATTCAACAGTGGTTGTTATATTGCACATTGTTGTCTTCAAATTAATTGCTCAGATTACCAGACAGAAGCATGCAAACTTTGTAAAAACAAATTAAAAAGAAAAAAAGAAATTAAGCATAAGCTACGTTCTGAGTAATCCCCCGTTATTTTTTTATTTTAAAGCAGAGTGTTGCTAAATTTCTCAGGCTGGGCTCTAACTTGTAGTTCACCAGCCTCAATTTCACAGAGTGCTGGGATTAAAGGCCTACACCACAACACCTGTCTAAGCAAGCTCTTATTACCTAAATTGCTTTAAACTGTAACTGCTTAAACAAAAACAATGTTATATGGGCTGAGTAAAATATGTCTGATACAACCAAAATATGTGAGAAAACTAGCACATATAGTGAGATGGGTAAAAGAAATATACAATGAAAATGTCCTATGCTATGTGTGAAACTATCATTTGATTTCAATCTCTAACTAGCTAAACAAAAAGTTATAAATAGTACACTGGTAAAAGTGATATAATAGATACATGAAATTGGCGGGAAAAGAAGAGAAAGAAGAAATGCAAATGCTGTAAAATAAATAACAAAAAGATTAAATTATGTGCACCATAATTATATATTAGAGTCTAAATACAGCACGTAAAGGACAGAGATATTCAGAATGTCTAAAAAATATGACCTAAATATAAACTTTTATAAGAATCATACTTTAAGTATAAAGAAAACCTATTTAAAAGAAAGAGATTGCACCTAATATTGTCAGTCAGTACTCAGAACAGTAGGACTATGGCTACATTAACATCCAACAAAGTAGATTTCAAATCCCAAACTAAAAACAGAGGTAAGGAAAGTCTTTAATAATACTACAAGATTAATCTGTCAGTAGAATATTGTGATGCTAGAAGCTTCTATGCCTAACAGAAAAGCTTCAGAATACATGAAGCAAAGCTGATAGAATTGCCTACGGAAATAGATGAGTTCACCTTTTCCTCAGTGCAGCAGGCAGCATGCCAGCCTCGTGACCCAAAATAGATGAATGCACAATTATAAATAGTGATTTTACTTTCCATTTACTGATAACTGGGAAAGTAATGGGTGGAAAGTCAGTCAAGATAAAAAACCCAGAAAATATACTTGAAATAGCACCAATTATGAAATACTTTAGGATATATCTGAAAAAGGCTTTCAAAGCTTGTACATTGAAAATGAGAAATTTAACACATTATATAAATTTATAGATATGATAAGTTCATAAATCAGAACACTCAAATTGCCATTATAATTCTCCCAATTAATCTATACATTCAACACAATCTACATTAATGTCTTATTAAACATTTTTGTTGACATTTATAAGCTGATCTTAAAATTTGTACAATAACGAATGCTGAATTGCTAAACATTTTTAAAGGAAGAAAGAACAGCAAATGTCAACTCAGGTTCAAGAATATACTGGATTCTAACAGCTTGCCTGCCAACAAAAAAACGGCAAAAGTGATGTTCATTCGAAGGAACTAGAAGGATGAATTCTAAGGGCATGAAATGCGTGATCAATCCCGTAAGCAATGAGGGGGGTGAAATTCAAGACACAGTGAGGCACCGCTACATTCCTACTAAAATGCCTGACCCCACATGTACTGGGGAATATGGAAGGAACTGGGATTTTCAAACGCTTGTGCTGGGAACAAAGTTGTACAGCCAAATTGGTAAACAGTTTAGCACTGTCTTAAAGAATCAAATTTACACTCACTTTATATTCCCATCATCCTACTCTTTGGTATTTACGTAAAGTAAATGAACATATATAACCATACCAAGACTTGTATGTGAATGTTCACGGCCATGAAAATACTAGTTTACTGAACAAAATGTACTCATTAGAACAAATGTAAGTTTACAGTGTTAAGATTAGCTGCTACTTGTTGAATCCTAAAGTGACATGACAAGTATATAAATGAACCAAAAGAGCAGGAAAAAAGGAAGTAAAAACATATATAGTATCTCACTCTAGAGAAGAACTTTTTGTTTTCTTTTAGTAGTTTCTAACTTACCAAATGCTTACTTCACGTACAAGAACTCTTGAGCCCTCCTAGTGCTGCAAGCTCTATTTGTATGGATTCCAGGATGTTAACTACACTTTTTTTATTTTAAAGAGAATAGAAAAAAAAGAAAACAAAACAAAAGAACAAGAGCAGAATGCAAACAAAACAGAGCGAGGACATTAAAAATGATATGGGGTGTCAAACCAAATGATAGCAATTAACAGTGGCTACTATATTTCATGTTGTTATCTTCAGTGAAGCTGCTCAGATTACTAAATGTAAGACTGGAAGACTGATCAAACCATTAAAGAGAATTACAAAATAATAATTTAAAAAAACGTTAGAGACAATACAGAGTTTCACTAGACAGGGTTGTATGAACTCACCAATGGTTGTTATATTGTATGTAGTTGTCTTCACATCAGTTCCTCAGATTACCAGATACAAGCATGCAAATCTGATCAAAATATATAAAAAAATTAAACATTAACCGTTTCTTTCAAAAAACCCACCAGATATGAGCAGTACAGTTATCCCAGCTATCCTTCTATATACACATACATATGTATAATAGTGTATATCTTAGTAATTTCTTTTTCTTCTTTCCCTTATCCCAGTTGTTCCATCCTTTGTGCAATTTTTTTCCTTTTCATATTGTCTATTATACATTTTAGATGTGATTTACTTTTTCATGTTCTTTTTTTTTTTTTTTTTGGTTTATGGTTTTTCTCTGGTACTGGGAACCGAAC
>NW_004955443.1:2829392-2920020 GCF_000276665.1 Chinchilla lanigera | reverse complement strand
CCTTGTCGGAAGCTTTTTCTGCATCTGTTGAGATGATCATGTGGTTTTTGTCTTTGGCTCCACTGATATGGTGTATAACATTTATAGATTTGTGAATATTGAACCAACCTTCCATTCTTGGAATGAATCCGACTTGGTCATGATGTGTGATTTTCTTGATAAATTGCTGCATTCTATTTGCTAGTATCTTATTGAGTATCTTTGCATCTATATTCATTTTGGAGATTGGTCTGTAGTTCTCTTTCTTGGTTGGGTCTTTCTCTGGCTTTGGTATCAGTATGATGCTTGTCTCCAGAAAGGAGTTAGGGCGAACTGCTTCTTTTTCAATTTCATTGACTAGTTTGAGGAGGGTTGTTATTAAATCCTCTGAATTTCTTGTAAAATTCTGCTGTGAATTCATCAGCGCCTGGGTTTTTCTTTGTTGTGAGGTTTTTAATCATAGTTTCAATCTCATTAATTGATATTGGGTTGTTCAGGAATTTGATATCTTCTTGACTCAACCTTGGTAATTTGTACATATGTAGGAATCTGTCCATTTCTTCTGAATTTTCTATCCTACAGAAGTAAAGATTTTCAATGTAGGTATTAATGATCATCTGAATTTCTGTGGAATCTGTAATAATTTCATCCTTTTCATTCCTTATTGCATGAATATGGGTTCTTTTCTTCCTTCTGTTGATAAGGTTGGCTAGGGGTTTATCAACTTTGTTTGTTCTTTCAAAGACCAGCTCCTTGATTCATTTATTTTTTGGTGTGTTTTCTTTGTCTCAATTGCATTAATTTCTGCCCTAATCTTTATCATCTCCTCCCTTCTTTGGGCTTTCAGCCTGACTTTTTCTTCTTTTTCTAAAAGTTTAAGTTGTAGCATTGGGCTACTTATTTGTTCTCTTTCTGTTTTCCTTATGTGTGAATTCACTGCTTTAAATTTCCCTTTGATGATGGCTTTCTTTGCTTCCCATAGATTCCAGTAAGTTTTATTTATTTTCATTTGTTTGTAGGTATTTTTAAATTTCCTCTTTAATTTCTTTCAAGACCCATTGGTTGTTCAGGAGGTTGTTGTTTAATTTCCAAGTGTTCATGGAGTTTTTGGAGTTCCTTTTGTCATTAATTTCCAATTTCATTGCATTGTGGTCAGATAATATGCATGGGATAATTTCAATTCTTTTGCATTTTGGAAGGTATGCTCTATGGGCTAAGATGTGGTTAATTTTAGAGAAAGAGCCATGAGCTGCTAAGGAAAATGTGTATTCTGATGTTGTAGTGTGCAACACTCTGTATACATCTACTAAGTCCATTTGTTCACAGCTTTGGTTCAGATCTGTGATTTCCTTGTTGATTTTTTGTCCAGTTGACCTATCTCTTTGTGTCAATGGGGTGTTGAGGTCCCCTGTTACAATAGCGGTATTAATTATATGGGTTTTCATGCCTGTTAAGATTTGTCTTATATAATTTGGAGCTCTGATATTTGGTGCATAGATGTTGATGATTGTTGTCTCATCTTCTTGCAGTTTTCCCCTGACTAGTATGTAGTGACCTTTTTTATCTCTTTTGGTTGTTGTTGGTTTGAAGTTTACATTGTCTGCAAACAGAATAGCTATCCCTGCTTTCTCTGGGTTCCTGCTGCATGGAGAATTGTTTTCCATCCTTTGACTTTTAGTCTGTAGATTTCTTTTTGAGTGCAATGTGTTTCCTGTATACAGCATATCGCTGGATTTTTTTTTAAATCCACTCTGCCTGTCTGTTTCTTTTGACTGGAGAATTGAGGCCATTTACATTTATAGTTATAACCAATATGTATTGATTTATCATTGTCATGTTATTTACTTGTGTTGGTGTCCTACTTTTTCTGCCTGTTTGCTTGCTTTCTCTTCTTGAAGTTTCATTCCTACTGCTGTTCTTGAAATTGTGGTCAGATTTTTCTCTGTCTAGAGTATCTTGTAGTACACTTGTAATGCTGGTTTGGTGCTCATGAAGTTCTTCAATTGTTCTTTGTCATGAAAATATTTTATTTCTCCGTTGAATTTGAGCGATAGTTTGGCAGGGTACATCAGTCTTGGTTGGAAGCTGTTCTGTCTTAGGACCTGTAATATATCACTCCAAGCTCTTCTCAATTGGATGGTTTGTGGTGAGAAGTCTGCCATGATTCTGATGGGCTTTCCTTTATAGGTGATCTGTTTCTTTTCTCTAGCAGCTTTTAATATTCTTCTTTTTCAGATCTGGAAACTTGACTATTATATGTCCGGGTGTAGTTTTATTTTGGTTGTGGTTGTTTGGAGTTCTATATGCCTCATTTACCTGTATATCAGGTGTGTTTCCATGTTTGGGAAATTTTCGGCTATTATTTCTGCAAATAATCTTTTAATGTCAGTCGTGTTACCTCGTGCTGTTTCATTGACTCCTATAAGTCATACATTATTCCTCTTTGCCTCATCTTGCAGCTGTTGAATTGACTTTTCCTGGATCCATGTTGATTTTACGAGATCCTTTCTTTCATGATCACTAGCTGCCATGCCGTCTTCAAAGTCTGAGATTCCATCTTCAGCTTCATTCAAGCGGTTTTGGTAGCTTTCAATGGCAGCTTTGTTTTCTTGAAAGTCTTTCTGAATCTGGTTCATCTATTCTAAGTCCTTTCTATAGTTTTCATTGAAAGCTTCTGTCCCTTGCCTTTGTTCTTCTATTTTCTTATATGTTTCTTCTTCAGACTTTTTGAGCATTTCCTTCATTATTATTGTCATTTACTTCTTGCCTGAGAGAGTGTTTCTGATCTCATGTCTTCTATGGCCTTATGGAGTTGTTTCTTTACTTCCATTACAATCATTTTGGCTATTTCAGGCATGTGTGTACAAAGTTCTCCTATGTCGGTGTCTCCTGGACTTGTTCTGAGTGGGGTGGAGTTCTGGGATTGTGTTTTAGTTCTTTGTTTTTTCATGTTTTCTACCAGATGCAGAAAGCTCAGTTTCTTTCTTCAGTAGCTGCACAGCAAAGGCCACTAGTGTCCCTAGTTTTCCTGTTGGTCAGATTTGCCCCTGAATGACCTCTAAGAAGTGTTAGTTAGTCTCAGGTTTTCTGGCAGTTGTTGATTTGTATCTAGTTATCTCCATTCTCAGACACAGGCATTGGTGTCAGCTGTTGGCCGACCATCTGATCCAGCATCCCTTTGCAGTTCAGGGCACGTGCATGACCCTGACTCCACTTGCACTAGTGTGACAATCCTGGTGTAGTGGACTTATGTCCCCAGGCAGTTCAGGGTCCAGGCAAAATCCAGACACAAACTGCAGGGTCAACAGTTTGTGAACCACCTGATTCTGTGTCTCCAGTCAGTTCAGGACACATACAGGAACCAGATGCTGGCCGGATGGGTATCAGTCACAGACTGCCCATGCCTTTGACCTGCTTGGGTATCAGGGTGAAAGTAAAGCTCGGACTCGAACTACGGGACCAACAGCTCCCAGAGCACTCACTCACTCAGTGCATGGCACACCGGCACTGGGAGAGGCTACATGCCTCACCCCCAGCCAGAGAAGCCCCTGGGGTTTCTGATTGAGGACCTCCTCTCTGCTCGGGTGCAGGGAGGGGAGAGACACAGTCTGTAATTGTTGTGGGGTCCTGGGTCACCCGCTCTGCCCTCAGGAAGTAGATAGGTAAAACCTGGCTCTCTCCATGAGTTTCAGCTGGGAACTGTGGCTGTGTGAGCAAAGCATGGACTCGAACCACAGGACCAGCAGCTCCAGGAGCACTCTCTCACTTGGCACGTGGGTGCAGGGAGAGGCTACATACCCCACTCCCAACGAGAGAATTCTCTGGGACTTCTGAGTGATGACCTGCTCTCTGCTGTGAGTGCAGGGAGGGGAGAGACTCAATCTGTAATGGCGGTGGGGTCCTGGGTCGCCCGCTCTGCCCTCAGGAAGTAGGTGGGAAAAACCTGTCTCTCTCCGGAAGTTTTAGCTGGGAACTGTGGCAGTGTGAGGAAAGCTCAGACTCGAACGGCAGGACCAGCAGCTCCCGGAACACTCGCTCACTCGGCCGGGTCCTATTTATTTCACTGTTGACCTTCAATGAGCAAGGAGTACACAGAAAGAAAGCAAGAAGGGAGAGAAACTGCAACATCTAATGGTCAACCAATGGCTTCAAGACAGAGAGTAGTGTTGTTAAAAATGCTCTATCAAAGATTTCTCAGAGGCAGGTCATTAGGACCAAAGGATGGCAATACTAGAAAGTATTCAGTCCACACTGTGTGGAGTCAGCCTGTAGTATAAGAAAGCAGTTTTGTTCTGGTGCTTCTTGGTACTTGAATAGTCTGACATTTCAGAAGATGTTCTTTAATTGTGAAGAAAATTCATAGCTGAAAAATTTGTCTTTTAGGTTTTATTCACCTTCTGAAATTTAATATTAAATCTAATGACTAATTTTTAAGAGTTGCTTTTTTCTGTTCCATCTGATTCTGTCCCTGTTGGAAAATCATTTGGATTTCACATGTTTTTTTCTTCGTTCAAATATGTATTGAGTATATAGAGTTTAATTTTTTAATATGAGCAGTTTTGATGCCAATTTCTCAGGCAAAATAAACTTAAGTACAACTTTGGGGGATAGAACGTTAGTATATAAAAGACAAGGACAACCAAAGTGGTATCCTTTATTTCAAAGAATTTTTTTTTTTTTTTTTTTTTTTTTTTGTACCGGGAATTGAACTCTGGACCTTATGCTTGCCAGACAGGCGCTTATGCCACTGAGGTATATCCCCAGCCCAAGTTAGATAACTCTGAACACAGAGCATCCACATGTGATTTCTATGTGTCGGACCTGGAGTGGAGAAGAGAGGTAGGAGAAGAAGACATACAGAAAAAGAATGGGGAAATAGGAGGAGGAGCAGGGTAAGGAGTTAGAGGAGGATGGGAATCTATGCTAAATTATATCGTTTATGACTCAATCTCAAATTCACATAGAATAATATCTGTTAGTTTGTTCCTGGCTTCTGTGGCAGAAGATGCCATTTGCTCTCCAAGTTCGTCATCTTCCAAATCTTCAAGAATATAAGAAACTGCAACAAAGTGGGAAATGCATTGCATGTTTGTACTAAAGGAATGATGAGGAAATACATTGCATTCTTGTACTAAAGGAATGACTTTTCCTCTTACTTTCCCTAAAATGACATGTAAGGTAAAAGTGTGACTAGTGTAAAAGTCATTCTTCAAGAGAATTTGAGTATCAGATATTGAAAAAATAAAAATAAACAACACATTTTAAGACGTGTCATCTGCAATCTTATCATTTAGCAGAGGAAAATAAGAGCACAAGCATTCATTCATATAATTTATAGAAAGATTAATGAAAATTCTTGTATACATATTTAAATTAGTTCTACTATTCTGCAATAAAATTTCTTACAAGCAAAGCAACAGCAGTTACAAACACAAGTACATAACCTGTTACATGAGATGGAAGGCAGACATAGAAAAATGAGATACATAAATATTTGTTGAAAGTGAAGCTAACAGTAACTTTCTATAGAGATATTAGGAAGATTATCTACTTTGTGATCAAAGATTCACAAGGTTTAGCATGGTAAAAATCTTCAGAAATCTGTAAGTCTGTCCTTACATGGAAAGTATTGCAGTAATTAGCATATCAAGATTATAAAGAAACCTGCCATATAGGTGATGAATCAATTAATTTAACTTAATTGACTTTAAAGTCCAAACTGTCAATATTTGTACTCAATTATAAAACATTTCTCAAAAACTCTACTTAGTTCATTTATGAGTTTGTTTAACAAAGCATAAAATGCAGAGTAGATTTTTCACCTTTCCCAGGATGACAAACTGCATCCCTAGCAGGTGAAAGAGCAGGTCAAGGTCTCATGACAAGGTAGACCACAGAGAGAAAAAAAACGCTAAATTCTGGGGAGAAATAAAAGGAAAGTTGTTCTTTGATTCCTCATAAAATATGTTAACAACCCAATTAAGTTTATTTCTTTAGATAAACTCAGCAAAAACAAAACTGTGTGTTTTACGTCTTAGTAGTTAAATATTACAGCTGAGAAAACTACTGATGAAGATTCTGATTTTGAAAGAAATGCAAATTAGCAGCAGTGAACATTTCTGGTGCTAAGACTTTCATGCAGTGTGGGTTTCTTACACATGGGCCCATGTATAGTTCAAAGGCTCTGAAAAAAGCTGTTAAAAATGATGTCAAAGAAAAAGAACAAGTATTTCTTACATCACATGTAAGGGTTTAAGGAAGAGTTCCTTTAAAGTTAACCAACAGATACATAAATTGCAGAAATAAACAGTGGTGAAACAAGCATTCAGTACATTACATGGAACCATTCTAATTACTATGCCATGACTACTCTTGGATCTTGTCAAAAATAAGTGATGCTATTTGTATGATTTCTGGAGAGAAATTTTTATTATGCATTATTTTCCTTCATTTGGTAGAATAAAGACAATTGCATTTGCTGAGAGAAACAAATCTGAAGTTTCATTTTGCATCATTTTCAATAGCCACACTTCTCTGAGCATCTTGATTTCTTCTATTAACCTTTATTGCTTTCCCTTATCTGTGTCATTCCTTACTGATGAACTTGTAGTTGTTTTTAACTACAAGTTCTCTGGCCTTCAGTATTACACATTTAAAAAACAATATTTTCAATTTTTCAGAAAAAAATACCCAGGAGGGGAATAGCTGGGTAGAATGGGACCTCTAATTCTGAGTTTTTGAGGAATCACACCATAGTGACATACGTGCACCCAAGTTTATGACAGCACAATTTGTCATAGCTAAATCTTGGAAACAACACAAATGTCTGTCAGCTGAAGAATGGATAAAAAAGTGGTAATTTTATACAATGAAGTATTATTCAGCTATAAAGAAAGATAAACTTGAGGCTTTTATAAGTAAATGGATGCAATTAGAGACCATACCTATAAGTGAAATAAATCACATCAACCTGTGAAAACATCATATTATTTCCCTAATGTGAGAAACTGAAAGAGTAAATAAAATCTGAAAGGTACAATAGATATTGTAAAAGGGAAAGAAACTGTTGAAAAGGAATGAATAACTGGAATGAAAGGAGAAAAAGAAAGAATGAAGAGAAAAATTATATATATATATCTTTTTTCTTAAAAGTATGAGATAATTTCCTTTCAACTATACATAGCATTGTAGCTTTTCATATCATATATATATACACACACACAAGCATATACACACAGAAGGTAGGTAAGACAATTGTACTACTAATTTCTATTGGTTTATTGAGAGGAACAGTTGATGCTTAATTATTTGATCAGTTTTGCATGCCTATAGCTGGTAATCTGAACAATTACTTTGAAAATAAAGATATGCAATATAACAACCATTGTTAATTTCCTATCATCTTGTTTTGAAACTCTGTATCATTTTTTTTATGTTCTTTAAGATAAGAAAGTGTGCTATTGTCCACCATCTCACATTATTACTGGTAACTGTTAGGAATTACTTTGCTAATTGTCATGTGCCACAAAATTGCAAGAAGTAGTAATATCATATTCAATAGAAATCCTGTTTGCCTGAATTTATACCTGCATTATCTTTCCACTAGCTTTGCTCACCCCTCCAAATGACTCCTGAACATCATGTCTGGTGCAGCCCACTCGTGTAAATTCTTTCTTCTTTCATCTGCTTTCAGACACGACTTTAAATGGCAATTGCCTAGTCATTCCTACACCAAAAGGTATAGTTTCCCAGTAGCCAGTGTCATTGCTTAATTCTTCCACAGATTTTTGGGATTGTTTCATCAATCTTCTCTGCTGCCAGTGATTCTATGTCAGCTTAGTACACAGCAGTGAGCAGATATCTCACTGCCATTGGACCTGCACACATACCCTGCCTGGAGGACCTGTGCTTTAGTCTGTAGAGCTGCAATATAGTGAAGCTAAATGCATTCTAAGAAACCATTCTAGCTGGTCCAGGCACATTAATAACGCCACACTTGGCATGGATCATTGGCTACCTCCTGAGCTTCTTAAGGGTTGGTAATGCCTGATAAAGTACTAAGCTCACTGTCAGTATTCAATTACAATTTTGATTTATTCATAATTTAAATAGAAATATTAAATATAAGATTTCTGAAGACTTTATCTTGAATCCAAAAATAATAATAAAGGTGGATAAATTTTATTGAGCACATATGTGAGATTTTTTTAAGCATATAACATATCAGAACTTACAAGTTTGGCCTATTATTAGGCAGATTTTCCAATAAGAGAATTTAGGCACATAGATTTCTAGGATTGTAACTCAGAGATTTAGGAAGAAATGTACAGTAGTGCCTTTTAATTATTTTAGTATGTTCTCCAGGTTGAGATGTATTTGAACATTGGAAGGAAGGCTTCGAAAAGGGGAAATTCATTTGAATTTCTCTTGATATACTGTGGGTAGAGACAGCTAAAGCTTACAGAAAAGCTCTGTTTCCAGTACAATGTGCTTGTGTTTTATGTCTGTATTTGTTTACATAATATAAGACATAAAAAGCTGCAATGCTACTTATAGTTGAAGGGAAATTATCTCATATTTTTAAGAAAAAAGGTGTTAAATGAAACCATGAAAAATAAAGTAGCACAATGATATCACCACCATAATAAACAAAAGTATCATTTAAAGGAGGTTACTTTTTTAATTGATTAAGTTCACTGCTACATTTTAGAAACATATAGTGATCAAATTCATCATAGGGCGTATTTACCAGTACATGATATATCTTAATACTTCTCTTGTTCCCATTCTTTTCCCCTCCCTTCACCCTCTCTTCTCTTTATTTACAAAAAATTTTATTCAATTTTTCCTTCTTTTCTGATTTTTTCTTTTCCCTTACTTGTTTTGCCACTTCCTCCCTTCCTGTTTCCCCTTCCCATTTACACATTTTCTTCCTATTTCACAATATCTGTTATACATTTTGGTCCTTATTTAACCTTTGATGTTGGTCATGTGAGGCAGTTACTCTGACAGTGAGGTGGACCAGTAAATACCCAATGCAGACACAGGTAATACAGACCACCTTGATTCAGATGACAAAGAAAACAATAATGTGAGTGCATATTTGAGTAGTCACAATGTTTCAAAGTGGCCATGTAGCCAAAATCAATGATCCAATGTTAGAATTAGGTTAAAAAATGTAATGAGGGCCTTCGTTGGAGTGAAACATATTGAAGATTGCCAGTACTGCCTTTTAGTGTTGGAAATATTAACAGACAAAATACTACCAGATGCTGTGAAATACACAAAGATTGAAACCTAAGTAAAAGTTACTGGGCATACCAATAGCTATATTTTAAAATGTATTTATTATGACACCTTCTAACTGAACTGAAAGCATTCATAGGTGTGCTGTGCTTATGAGATACTTCTTGTGATTATTGCAATAATATAAAAGACTTGTGGAAAAACAACATGGCAAAATGTGGCATAAAATTTATGCCTTTATTGATGCAGAGACTTATTATGCTTTCAATTTAGACATTTATCCTAGAACTCAGCCATCAGGCCCTTATTTGTATAGTAATAAACCAAATGAAGTTGTCAACAGACTTGTTGCTCTCATCTACCAAACTAATAGGAATGTGACATCCGACAATTGTTTTACCAGTTTCTAACTGATGTTACCTTTGCTAGTAGAGCACAAGTTGATCAGCACAGGAACCACATGCAGAAACAAAACACAAAATGAATAAAACAACAAATGAACAAATCAGCAAATCAAATGCTACAATTTCAAAACAGAGAATTGTATAATACAGTCTTTGGATTTCAGAAAGATACAACATTTTCTTTGTATATGGCGAAAAAAACCAAAGTGGTACTGCTTATATCAACATTTCACTATAATAGGGAAATAGTGATAAGGAAACCTCGAAAAAATGGAGCCCTGAGATACATTTTTTCTATAACAAAAGCAGTGATGGAGTAGATGTTGCTGATGAGTTATGCAGCAACTATGATTTCACTTGAAGCACAAGGCATTGGTCAATGGTTGTGTTTTACTCAGTCCTAAACATGTGTGTCATAAGTAGTTTGATAGTTAACAAAGAAATAACAATTGCAAAAACCACAGAGAGATTTTCTTAGAGAATGAAACTGGCCCTCCTGTGAGTTCATTTACAGCAAAGGAAATAAAAATGGTTTTCCCCAGGGAACTCTATAAAAAAAAAGTTGCAGAGTACACTGGAGAGTGGACAGATGAACAAGAAGACACAGCATCACAAAGACCTATAAGGACAACAAACATACAAAAAGATGTCAACTGTGCCATACAGGAAAGGACAGGAAAACAAAATATATGTGCTATCAGTATAAGCGATACTTACGCATGGAACATGCAGATGTGTGTGAATACTGCCTTGGGTGTGACAGTTGAAGCAAGGACTATTGCTGTAGTGGACTTTAGTTTGTGTTTGCATTGTAGTTCACATGAGCTTTCATTTCTGATGTTATCTTTTAAGTTTTCTAAGCAAGGAAACAGGTGATGTGAAAATGTTGATGTCTATTCTAAGTACTCCTTCCATAGCTGGTATTTTATTTTATTGACATCTGTTTTCCCTGCTAAGTGCATGTTGTTCAATGTAGTAGGAAGATCCTGAAAAACAAACTGGAAGAGAAAGGAGATGACAATGTGCTCTCAGTGCAAGTGAGATACATCCATGAAACATGCCGTTGTCATTGGAATGGGAGTGACACTTGAAGTGAAGGTTAATTTTGTTGTAGAGCTCTATTAGTATTTTTACTTTAGTTCATAAAAGAATTTATTTCTGATGTTACCTTTTAATTTTTGAAAGAAAGTACACAGCTTATGTGAAAATGTTGATTTGTATTCTGAATGCACAATACATATATGAATTTAATGATTTATTTTATTGATATTTTATGTTCCTGTTAACGACACACTGTATAGTCAAATAAGGACCTCTTTAACAAAATGGTCAGGAAAGCAAAGGACATGTGCTGTCAGTGTAAGCAATGCATGTGTATGGGATGTGCTGTTGTCATGTGTGCAGAATGTCCTAGCTGGTATAATTGAAGCAAGGACACTTTTGTCAAATTATATTGGTATTTTTATTGTAATTTACATATTAATTTATTTGTGTTTTTAGACTTTGTGCACTAAATATTAAAGATTCAATACTTTATTTTTGTTTTTCCTGGTAAGTACACAGTTTAATATAAAAACTCATAAAATTAAATTTAGTATTTCATAATAGAAATATTCTAAAGAATAAATATGAGACTTACAAATCCATGTTTCTATACCTCTATGAAAAAATTAGTGTTATGCTTATCTCAAAGTCTTTAGGTGGAGTTTTTGGGAATTTTACATAGAATATCATATCATCTGCAAATAATGATAATTTAACTTCTTCTTTTTCTACTGTTACTTCTTTATTTCTTTCTCTTGTCTGATCTTCCAAGATGCAACAAAGAAATATCAGTACCAGGAAAGAAGTAATATAGTAGTTATTTAGGATATTAGGTATACTGGATGATATCTACTAAAAATTATTTTTTGGGGGTTGGTTTGTGAGGGAAGATTGGCTAGTCTCTCTGAACACAGTTATGTGTTCCTGTTCATCAAAGTCTACTCAATTTCTAGTGATAAAATTAAATTTTATATGGTATCACCCACTTGGTAACTATAGTTTTTCTCTTTATATTTCTATGTACTTCACAGTTGGTGAAAAGTAAGGTCATTTTTTAGCTTTACTTCTACTTTTCTTCCATATTTCATTGCATTGGAGATAGTTTTAAGTATTCATGTCATACTTCTTGTGCATAATAAGATGCAACAGAATTAAAGAACAATGCTAGAGACAATTTAAAAGATTATCATTTGCCAACATTTAATAGACGTAAAGATTGAGATCTAAAGAAGTAATGTGTTTTGTCAAGAGATTATAGAAACATATAAAGGTGACCTACACAAAATGTACTGGGTGTTTTAGATGAAAATACAGAAATGTCTGTTTATAAGAAATGTTAAAATTCATCTGTATTTTTAAGACGAACCCTATGCTGTGCAGTCTTTTTAGTTCCTAGATAAAGAGCATTATTTCTCATCTCGATTGCAGCAAGTTCCTGCAGATTTTCGTTGGTATTACTTCTGACTTTTGATGCTATGAGATCTGTTGTGCTTGTTCTTGGGTATAGTTCCATACTTCGTCTCTTGTGGGTGTCCACAGTGATGAGTCACAAGTGTCACAAGTCACATGACCTGCTAAGCTAACAAATGTAGTCCAAATAACTGTAAATTTCAACCAATAGTGTCAGGATGTCAGAATGTTTAGGGAGGAATAGAGATTTGACATCAGCTGCTGAGGTTAGTGTTACTTCCGGGAGCTGTGATGACTCCGGCAGAAGCAACTGGTCAATATAAATAAAAAGCAGCGATTAAAACCTTCCACTACCTAGCACATGTCACCATTCTTATGATTTCTGTTCTGATGGACTTTGGTGTTGATTCCTTCTATTCAAGTCATGATATAGGAAAAAAGTCTTTAGACATATATTACAGATGTGTTTCTTGTGCATTATATAATTTTATAATGTCTAAATCAGAAGATTTTGGTCTTTAATAATAAAGTCGTTGCTATTCTGTAGGATATGTGTTAGAAATGTTATTATTTATGAAATGTGATTATTTTATGTTGATGCAAAAATCTTTTATTCTTGTACCAGGAATCAAACTCAGGACCTTGCACTTGCCAGGCAGGAGCTGTGCTGCTGAGCTATATTCCCAGCCTGGAGAAGTCTTATTTTAGTGATAATATACCATGGCAGCAGGAGATAAACAACGGTAATGAAAAACATTGTCTGGGGCTCGAATTCAATAAATTGATTTTCCATACAATCTTTTTAAAATTCCTATTCTGGAAAAACACAAGCAGTGTTTTATAAAGCAAACTTTCATATGTTAAGAAATCAATTTTGCAGAGAAAGAAAAAGACACAAAGAAACATTATTTAATGCAAAGCTGACTTTTACAATTGTGTTTTATGTCAGTGGTTTTACAGAGTACACAATCAAATTCAACTCCCATTATCCAGTGCAATCACAAATAGACATGCCTTTGGTACATACAAAAACAACCTGGAAATTTTCTGGAATGCTAGTTTGTTCAAAGCCAATGGGAAAGTCATTTCTCAAACATTAGATTCCTATGTGAGATTTGATGAGACAATTAAATTCTGTAGAAAAGGTTTCCATAAAAGCTTTTTGATCTCTTCCAGCTGTCATTTTTAAAGGACAAATGGCTTTATGATCTGCTTATTTCCTCCATGTCTCTGTGTAATCTCTCCATTGTACTTACTAGAAAATCTTTTATAAGAACACAAAGCTTTATGTTCAAAAAGAGACAGAAAATTGATTTCTTGAGAGTATAGTTATTAAATACATGATTCTGAAGACAAAGATAACTAGTTGGTAAACATCAGTGAAAAAGGAATGCACACAACCAAAAGGAGGTTTATGCAGAGTCAATTGAAAATATATTTCTCTAAGGATATCAAGAAAATTTCTTTCTACCAGCTTGGGAGAAGTTTATTAAATCTTCAGAAATATCAGCTTCAAAGAAATCTAATTTTCTCTGCTAATAAAGAAATAATAATTGCATTTGTTTTAAAAGATTGGAAGTTATACAGGTAAAACTACTTATACCAACTCAAGCACCATTCAAGTTTTAAATTGTGATAATTATAATTATGCAATAAAATATTAACCCCTGTAACTGTATAATATTTAATACTTTCTAATTTTTTTCACTTTCATTATATCAAAATTCAATTTCCAGTAATAATTATAAGAAAGATAGAAATACCTATTTTCAGTTAATAAAAGAAGGTATTTTGTGACTAGTTTGACACTTTTTCTGTCTCAGAACAGTGATTATTGCCATTGTAACCTATGACCAAACCCTTAGTTCTCATCAGAAATAGCAGTTCTGCTTCAGGAAGTACTCATGTGCATTTTCATTCTGACAAATAGCCCAGTATCTCCACATTCCAACTTCTATATGGAGGGGTAAATAAAGACAACACTTTTTAAAAGAATGATAGAGAATAATAAAGTATCTACCCAGTATCTTTTCACTAGGAGTTTCACAAACTATTTTGTAAGCAAGACAGAGAGTAAAGCTATTTTAACAACCCCTTCATCTCCTTCCAGAGGCAAAGTTGCAAAACAATTTCCAACACTTTGGTCTTATGTGTGGTCATGTGACTTTCCTTAAAATCTCAACAGAAATGACAACTATAAGAAAGGCTGAAACATTAACTAACAGTGCATGCTTGCTTACTTTTTAGGTCCTGTTATGGCTCTTGTCTAGATGTCTTCTCAGAGCCCTATCTGGTCATAGGTGGAGCTTTTTCAAAGGTGGCTGGGTCAGGAGTGTGTGATGCTGGGATTAAGGGTGTTTGATTACTAAATGAGTTCACTGATTGGTTTGGCATAGTTTTGTATGTGAGTGCTACCTGCTTTAAGAATGGATAAGTTAGAAATAATAGAAAGGGGGGCAGAAAGAAGCTGCCATTGTTACTTGTGTCACTCACAGCTCGCTGCTTTCTGCCTATCATAGACTGTTTCTACTCCGTGATGCCCCTCTGCCAAGCCACAGTGCCCTGGAGCCGGCCAGCTATGAACTGAAACCTGCACAATCTTTGAGCCAAATAAATATTTCTTCCTTTAGAATGAGCATTGGGTATTTTGTCTCATCAATGAGAAAAGAAACAAAGAAAGACCTCTTCTCTTTGACATGATGACTGGCAATACTAGCGATGATGTCTGTTCTTTCAGCACAGACTGATAGAATAATATGACAAGAGAACACTTTATTGTCCATATGTATATGAAATATGCATTTTTATTAGTATACATGAACTTTTCTGGAGAGTGTGCAATTCTATGGGTTTAAATAGATTTGTATAAAAAATAACAGTATAGGAAACACATATATCATTTCCCCGGATTCTCTATTCCTGTCATTTTATAGTTAAACAGAATGTCCTATGAAATGGAACAAAAATCACACAACTTTTAAAACTGACTATTCACTCAACATAATGCCTTTCAGGTTTACCATGTGTTATCCATTGCACATTCTTTCTTATTATGGGATGGTCTTACATTGTATGAATATATATGACTTTTTGTTTTGCTTTTTAGCTATTCATCTATAGAAGGATATTTTCATAGTTTCTGGTTTGGCAGTGATTTCAATAAAGACATAAAGTATGTTTACTGGCTGCTATGGCTTGTATCTAGATGTAACCCCATAGCCTCATGTGCTCTTAAGTGGGGCTATTCTGGATCTAAAATGTGCAATCCTAGGATTAAGGACATGTGATAATTAAATTAATTTAGCAAAGCTCTACGTGTGGATAATCGAAGGCCTACCCTGGGTGTGGATGGCAAAACCCAAAAGGCTTGTATCCTGGGTGAGAGAAAATGGAAAGGAAGGTTTGCTACTGCCTCCTGCCTTCCCTACCATGGAGTTTTTCTCCTCTGACATTCCATACTTCTTTGGAGCCAGCCAGCTGCGGACTGAAACCTCGACAAACTGTGAGATAAAATAAAATTGTCCTCTTTAAACTTGTGGATTTTCATTATTTTGTCTCAGCATTGAGAAGATAATGAATACATAGGCTTTAGTTTGAACATAACTTTTTATTTCACCCCTTTATGTCGAAGTATGATTGCTGAGTCCTATGGTAGATACATACGTAAATTTATAAGAAATATTCAATACTTTCCAGAGCATCTGTAAAATTTTTGTTCTTACGAAAACAGTGTATGAGAGATACAGTTGCTGTGTGTCCTGAAAAGTGTTTGATATTGTCAATTCTTATGACTTTATCTATTCTAATAGATAAATTCTAATATTGTATAGCAATAGGTGATTATAATTTAAATTTGTATTGCTCTAATAGCCAATGATAGTGAAAACCTTTTCATTCACATAAACATGTTTTCCAACTTTGTATTTCATGTATATTTCTTGTTGTTTCAGATTTTTGTGAGATATTGTCTCACTATGTATTGCAGGCTAGCCTTGTACTCACTTGTGTAGCCCAAGCTGGCCTTGAATTTACAGTAATCCCTCTGCCACAGTCTTTTGAGACCTGGGATTACAAGGATGCATAAGTATGCCTGGCTCATGTGTTCATTTTTACATTTTTTGTCAATTGTCTTTTGGAGTATTTACTTATTTTTAAATATAGTTAGACAAACTATGAATTAAAATAAATCTTTCCTCCTTAGACTGTGGATGTCAGATATTTTGTTTCAGCAGAAGAAAGTCGGTAGACACATTTTGGTACCAGAAAATTGGGGTAATCGCTGTGCAGCTACTTGATTATGTAGCTCAGAAACCTTTGGAACTGGCTTGTGGAAGGGTTTTGGAAATGTTTGGAAATGCTGGCTGGAGAAGCAGTTGTAGAATGCTGCTAGCCAAGCTTGATGGGTGATTCTGATCAGAGCTCAGAAGACCAGAATGTTGACAGTAATACAGCTGGAAAGATCAAGCTCAAGAGGTTTTAGGTGAGAAGAAGGACACCACCGAGCAGTTGGACTCTCGCCATGTGTATTATGCTTTGGCAGAACACTTGTCTACAGTTTAATCATGTGCAATGGGTCTGTGGGGACTGAGAGTAAGAGTGGTGAACTAATCAATCTGGTGCGGAAAATTTCAGAGCAGCCAAACATTCAGGCTGTGACTTGGGTACTGTGGGAGGTTTTAGCCAGCTGTACATTGCAGATCAAGTGCAAACGGCACAACAGAATAATTTTAAAAGTTTTGAGTTTGGCCAAAAAGGAGGATCCCACTAAGTTGGGACCTACAAAGATGGAGCAAAAGAGAATTTGGTTATTAAAAGGTTAGCATTAAAAAGATATCAAATACTTTGGAACAGGACAGTAGGATAAATGCCTTGAGGAAATATAAGGACATGGACAGAGCTCCAGTCTTGACAGGCTCAAAACTGCAAAAGTAAAAGATTTTTAGAAGAGATCCCTAGGACAGAATGTTTGAGAAAGGTGGCAGTCTAGGGAATAGAAACTGATTCCACAGGATTCAATTCACTATGGTCAGCCATCCATACACTTAGAGGCCTCTGCAAACACCAGCAAGATGGAAAAAGGGTCAGCTATTGTTCCATCTAGTTGCAGGTCTTTGTGTCATCCACACAATATTGGTTTTATGTGCATCCTGAATGCAAGAGTTGTGAGATCAGGAAGGCTTCCACCCAGATTTCTCAAGAAGGCATGACAGGTCTACTTCTGAGTGGGTAATATGTGAAAACATGAGTATGAAGCTGAAAGTGCAGTAAAAGCCTCAGAAAGTTGGAGAAGCTAGAACTGAGGGACATCTGAGGAAAGGTGCAAGCAGTGAGAAATGTTGGCCTAACAGAGGTTCCTTGACTGCTATCACCACTCAAGCAGTTTGGAGTTCATATCTTGCCACAGATTACCTTGGGCGCAGACATGGGATTGTGGGATTTAATATTTGCCCTCCTGGATTTTGGGCTCAGTTTGGTTTCATCCCTTTGGTTTCATTCCTGCTTATACCTACTTGTATTTCTCCCTTTAGGAATGAGACTATTTATCCTGTGACTTTGTGTTACAGCAGTGTTTATCTATCTTTTTATGTTTACAGGAGCTTTCAGAAAAGAGTATGTCATAAACCTCAGAAGAGATTCTGGACTTGGGCTTTTCAACAATGCTGGAGCTTTTACTAATTTGGTAACTCTTGCATGCCACATGTATTTTTCGTAAAGGGATTTACATGAGTCTTTTGGGGGGCCAGTGGTGAAATGTAATGGTCTATATCTAGATGTCTCCCAAAGATTCATGTAATCATAAGTAGGACTTTGAAAAATAATTGCATTACCAGTGTGTGATTCTTATCAGTGGATGAGTTTATAGATAAATGTGATGTTCATTTATAGCTAAATTTGATGTGAGGAAAGGCCTGTATGGAGGAAGTGGGTTACTGGGGTGTGCCCTGGAAGGGTCTATCTTCTCCCTCCATTGATTACTCTCTGCTTCTAGCCTGCCATGCCATAAACTGTTTCTCCTCTGCCATGCCTCACTTGGCATGCTGCCCTGCCTTAAATACAGAGAATTATGAACTGCAACATCCACACTCTGAGCCAAAATAAACCTTTCTTTATATTGTGGGTGTCAGGTATGCTGTCTCAGTGACAGGACAGTAAGTTACTAAGAAACAGAAATTGCAAGTTTTAAAGGAAACATTATGAACAATCAATTATTCAGAAGTGTTAACTTTGAAATGTCTATTACATATTCAGGTGCACATTTGAGTAGGTGCTTTGTAAAGGAGACTAGATTAAGAACAAATGTCAAGCTGAAGTATTAATTTTAGATTTGTCCACAGGTATTGGTATTTAACAGCATATAATTGAATGATATCTTTAACAGATTGTCTATATAAAGAAGTTTAAAAGTACTGTAAAGCAGGAAAAGTTTGCATAGTAAAAGGGAACAAAGAAAATTGCAATGAGTCACAATTAAGGCAGGGAAGAAAATCATAAGCCAGATGGAGAAAGTGTATTAAAAATATGACTTCTGAGAATACATAAAATCTAATCTTTTGGTAATTTCCAACTGTGCAGTGTTATTAACAATAATCATGATGTTGTATACTGAGTCTGTCCAACTTCTCCTCTTGTCTGTCTTCAAATGTATGTCTTTTGACCATCGCCTTCCCAGTTCCCATACAAACAAGTCCCAGGTAATCACTATTCTACTTTTTCTTCTAATGATAACTACATTAGGTAATATGTATGTTAATGAGCACAATTTAGCCCATCTCCTATAATATATATGCAAATATCATATTGTACAGTATAAATATATACAGTCTTTAATTGTCAATTATAATAAATAAAAAGAAGGGAGTGCTTAACAGTTTTACATACTGTTGATAGATTCCACAATATGAAGTTAATTATTCAAATTTTGTAATATTTTCTCATCTGAGGCATTGAAAAGGCTGATTTGGGTAGAGCAATGGTGATGTACACCTAATCATGGTAGGCTTATGAGAGGCAAAACTGAAATACTGTAAATGTAAACATGTGATTCATTTGAGAAACCTTTTTGTGGAAGTAAGGATAGAAGTAGGTCAGTGGTTAACTGCCAAAACTGGAGAAAGAAGTAAACAATATTCCTACATGGAATATTTGTTTAAGAGGATTTCAATACCAGTATATGTGAAAAATGATGGAATTAGCATAATAATCATGTAGGGTAAATCAATGAGAGGTGCTGGTGTGATATTAGTAGGTGAGAAGGTCAAGAAGTATAGGATTTATTGTATACATGAAGTAATTGGTAGTATTTAAGAAAGTGTTTATATCACCTTTAGAAACTTGGGGAAAAGAAGAGGAATTGAGAAATCATTTTAAAATATAGATGGATAGTAGAGAAACTAAGGATGACTTTAACCAGTGGGCCAAAGTAACAAAAAAATTAGAAAATGAGTTTGATGCTTTTGAGTTATCTATAAAATCATCAGGAGAGAACAGAGGTAGTCTAAGGACTATAATAGGCTTTCTTCCTACCTCAACACCTCAGCTAAGAAAGACAGTGTGAAATCTCACCAAATGGAAAGATTGAGATCCTCTCTCTCTCTTCCACTAATTCTCCTCCTTCTTTTTCCTTCTCTTCCTTTCCTTTATCCTTGTCACTCTCTCTCCTCCTCATCTTTCCTCTTCTCCCTTCTTTACTTTACCTTCTCTGCTGTGCTCTCTCTCACATCTCTCCTAGTCCCAGTAAGTAGGCTGTAAGATAGATAACACATTCACCACTTTCAGGAATTTTGATAGATTAACCCATCTTAAAATAGACACTATGTTATTATGCCTGTCTTGGTTACTTTTCTCTCAGTGCTGGGACAAAATACTTCACCCCAAAAATTAAGGAAGGAAAGGTTTTCTTACAGTTTTGTAGAGGTTTCAGTCCATACTGGGCTGGTTCCAAGGCAGAGTGGCACATGGCAAAGGGCAAGTGTTCATGGCTGCAGAACATAGCAAAAGGGAGGAATGGTGGAAAGCAGCCTCTTCCTCTCCCTTACATATGCAAAACTATCCCCCCCAGGGCAGGTGTAGCTCTGACACCCATAATGAAAGAAACTATAAAAGCCTGTCCAAGGAGCACATGAGACTTTGGGAGGACACCCAGACACAAACCATAACAATGCCTTACTGGAGTGGGCAAGGAGATGTGGCAAAGATGGCCAGGTGATAATTCTTGCTAATGGAAAATAAAGACTCAAGGGAACATGCAAAATCAGCCAAATATATCCTCAGCAAATCAGTACCTGAAAACACCTGAAAAATAAAATGAAAAATATAATTCCATTAGAGTTGTCTATACCACTTATTTTTTAAATAACAGCATATAATTTTGATATTCCATCATCAATCAAAAGGAATAAAACTATTCAAAGTATAACAGACAATTTTCTGTAAAATTTTCTTATCTTCACTTTGTAAGGGTTTGCTCACTGGACAAACAGTGAACCACAATGAAACGCACAAGGACACAATGTCAGAAATAGGTAGGACTTCTTGTTGGGTGATGTGAGAGTCCTACTGATCTTATGATTATCATTTAAACAATTTCTAAATTCTCTCTACCATCTAAATTAAAATCAACACAATGTTGATTTTTTTCACCACTTTCTTGGGACTTCTCCTGGCTACCAGGAGTCTTTGTTAACCTTATATTTCTCATAAACACTGTTCCGTTTACCTCCTTTCTGTCTGTGAAATCATTCTTCAATTTAGTTGGACAATTGGGACAGTGATAGTCAATTCAGATTGATGACTATTGTACTTGCAATCCTGTGTAAAGCCATGTTAAAATGCATCAGATTCTATTATGCATTTCTGGGGTTGCAAAGCAATCTGCTTCCCCTTTATCAGCTTCTTCTTTGGTGGTCTGGAATATCTGGAGAGAAATGACCAGTTTGAAAGGCTGAGTGGTCATTCCAATTCTTCTGTATTGTACCCAGTAGAATCCCAAATGCTTGTCTTTTGAAGAGGCCTATTTCCTAATCCTTGGAACCTTGAATATGTTACCCCTTAGGCAGAAGAAAAAATTTAAAATGTGGTTGAGCTTACAGACCTTGAGATGGGGGGAATCATTTATCCTGGATTATTTATATAGGCCTACTTTTGTCACATGAGCTATTTAAAGTGGAAGACAATTGTAACCCCTATTTAGAGAGAGATGTGAGATGTGTAAAAGTTGAAATGATGTGATGATAGTAGATTTTAATGTGGAAGAAAGGACTGTGTGCTTGGGATTGTGGGGGATTTCTAGAACCTGGAAATGTAAAAAAGGAGTCCCTTCTAAGGCTTCAGGAAGGTATGCTCCCTGCCAACTCTGCTTTTAACTAAGTGCAGCCTGTCGGAATGCTGATGCACAAAATTGTAAGCAATGAACTTCTGCTTATAAGCACTAAGTTTAGATGATATACCCTCGTGAGAAAAAAATATGCTTAAGGGTAAATTGCCTCCTTCCTGGCATTCTTTACAGAAATAATAAATATGCCTTATGTTCTTAAAAAATTACAAATGAGCATTTTATCTTAGTTATGTAAATGTTATGATTTAATTTCAAAATATACTTTCCTCTTGGGCTCTTTAAATGAAAGTTTTCTATGATAATTTTAAAGGTGATGTTATTAGAAGACAAATACTTATGTGGAGGGCTTTTGTTTTTATACTTTCTTGGTTATGCAGGCATATATAAAACATACATTTCCTTCTGTTTGAATATGTTTACTTTGAATATGATTCTCACACACTATGTGTTCAAAAACTGAAAGGTTGAATAATGAATGGATGAAGGGACAGAGGAATAAAACAACAAACAGATGAATCTTTAGATTTGCTTTGTAGCCATCCTCAAAAATAGTTCTTATCATAAAAAGTCCAAGAAACTGTAACTTACCAACAAATCTTTTTTTCCATAATAATTTACCAAGCTGACCATAGTAATAGTCAGTAAAAATGGAATACTAATTACATTTCCTTTATGTTACCTTTGATCAAAATTGCATTATATTATGAAGTATGTTAATTAGTTTTCTGTGCTAATTTGCCTGCCTTTAAAATAAATTAGGTTCAACACTATATAAAAGTTGAAGAATATAAGGTTATTTTCAATCCCTAAATATAGTATCTGGCTTAATACCTACAGTTATTGAGATGTAATATGTAAAGGATTATTATAACTGCACAACAACCACTACTAAGTCATGACATATTTCAAAATGGAAAATACTAGGTTAATTATACCTGTATATGTCTTTCCAATTGATTGCATCTTAGCCTAATATTACAAAGGAATATAATGATTTAATGGAAAGATGACAGAACAATTGTTTGAATCTGTTTACTTTGAATATGATTTTCACACCCTATGTGTTCAACAACTGAAACAATTCCTCTAAAATGTAGCTATATTTTCTTTATTAAATTTCATATCATTTTTATCTGTACATCACAGAGATGTTACATGGTTGCTGCTATATTTGAATGTTATTTTTTAGTATTCAATTTACATTTAACATTTTAAGAGGTGTTTTATTATCCATATGTAAAAATGGTTCACGTGCTCACAGTTTGGACAAGATATTTGTCTGTGGTTTTGATTTAATGCAATATAATTTATTAAGTTATTTGCTAGTGATAATTTATGTTGGTCAGTCACAGAAGGCACTATAGATTTTGTAATCTATATTTTGTATATTTTGTAATCAATATTCATTTACCTGAAACAGAGTTTTCTGCCACGTGAAAATAAGAGATAGCGCTTAGTATTCTTCTCTAAAACCAACAGGGTCAGCACCTTACACGCATTAACAATTGTTTCATCTACCTCCCAGGAGACTTCTTATCTATCATGGATATCAGTGTGTTTTCAATAAAAATCAATTTGAATGTTGTCTGGAATAAATATAATTAATAAGTTTACAGCACTTATTAAAACGAAATCTTATACACTAACGCTAAATAACAAACTTTGTATATCTAGAACTTGCTCCATTTATGTCAATTCTCCCCTCCATTGGTCTGAATGATAAAATCTTCACCATATTTAGAAATTGAGAATGAGAATAAAATAATAAGCATAGCTGCCAAAGTCAAATCTAGTACATGTCTCTTGGTCCCCTATCTTATTGTTGAAATGCAGACTATGAGTAAAACTCGAAGAAGGCTTGTGCTAATGAACTTCAACCCTGACGCCCGTTTTCCCGGACCTCGGATTAGGCAGTATTTCGTTACTTCACTTAGTCTCTGGAGTTATCTCCTTATCATTTTGTTACTCTGTGTTGTGGAAGCTTTTCTTGATTTCACTATATGCCAGAAGATTTCAGGATGATAGAAAAGTAGGGCAAAAGCATACTTTCTCTCCACATTGTTGAGAATATTTGGAAATATGCATGAAAGTGATATAGGTTTTTGTATTAATAATTAAAAAGAAATGGTTTTTATCTTTGTAATGTGCACGTGTATACATATATCTGAGTCACATTTTATTTATGATGTAAAACATAGGATTTTAACTATACATTTGTTTTGTGACAGCAAGAATCAAATCTTTATTCATTTTTGAGTGTTAATTGTTCAGAAGTGTAATTTGAAGACTATTCATTGAGTACAAGGTTATTGTTTAAATAATCTTGTTTACATTTATACAGTAGGTCTTTAAGATAGAAGAGTTAAATATTCTATACCTCTATTTTTAATTTTCTAAATGTATTTGCCTTTTTTCTATTGAAAATCTTTGAATATTTACTTTTACTATAGTATACTCAATTTTTCAGCTCTGATATATTCTAGATTATAAAACATCCTTTCACTTGTAAAATATATATTATGTATTTTCAATAAATTTGTAGAAATATGCCTATAAGTCCAGGACATTTTGATATTCTACCAAAGTTTAGGTTACTTTTATCAATTAAAAAAAGTATATAGAGATTTATTATATCTTTATAATTTTCTAATGATTTTGCCAAATATTTTTCTATAATAGCTTATTTAATAGTAGATATGGTTAAGAAAAATCTTATCCAGGTAACCCAATGCCCATATACTAATGATTTGTAGGTAAGAGTGAGTTCTGTGATATTTTGACAAGAGTATATTAAGTTGGTATGGATTTTGTTTTGAATTTTTAATCTCTTCATATACTGCAAACTTGTTTATGAAGACATATGAAAGAAATTATTTTTCTGGTTTGACTATCTCAGGAGGTATAGTGACATGTATAAGAATGCAGCGAGTCTTCAGAGTGAGTTTTAATTCCTTGAATGTTCATGAATCATTTATCTGAATATAATGATTCATAAAATTCTAAAGATGGTTGAATAGAGAACCCACAACATAAAAGGGCCACTTAATAGCCTGTATGGCTCATTTTATCGGTTCAATATGTACTATAAAATACATAAGTAAAATTTATTAGAATGTTCCAAATGTCAGTGATAAAGAAATAATTTCTGCTGATTTTTCTCTTTTGTTCTATGTTTTATTTTATCTGTCCTTTAGGAGGTCCTGAATGTAATTCTCCAGCTGTTTAATATTACCACTTGAGTACTTATTTTATTGTATAATTGTATATTACAAATGATACATGAATTCATTTGGGAAATATTTGTTCTGGCAGCTAATAGACCATTACGTTTAGTACCTATTACTAGTAAAGCAGAGTATTAGATAGTGGGATTTCTCTGTCTTCATTCTGTCTTAACGTCGCACAAGCCCGTTCTCCTTTCTTCTTCCTTCTCATCCATCAAGAGGCAGAGGTAGGAGCAGGAACTCAGCAGCACACACTGTTACACATGTCAAACAATCAACTACTTCAAGAAAATCTAAATCTACCCTTTTTTTCTATTGAAATAGAGGGAAGTTATTGTTCTCTAAATGACTATTATCCCCAGTATTATTTTGCTAAAGAAAATATCTTAACTTTAAATTATTAAGTATGATGATATGGTCAAGTTCTTGTACGTATGACCAAAAATGAGTATTTCTTTATGAAAGTAATTCTGGTATACGTAGACAGATATGTAAATAAATCTTTTTAAATAATAAGAAAGTGTACTAAATATGTCCACAGCAGTAAATAAATTCATAGAGAAAAGACAACACTGTATGACATGGAATATAGCAGTCATATTTCTTCAAAAAATTTTGAGACATGTATTAAAACTTAGCCGTTGGGTATTTGTAACTGACTCTAACTAGGCAACCTACACGGAAGCATTAGATGAAATAGCTATTAATGCAGAGGTGAGTGCAAGGTCATAGTAGACTAAACTTATTTCCCATCTCTTTCGGAAGCTGAGGCTGAGGATCACAATTTTAAACACAGCCTGAGTGACTTGACAACTCAATGAGGTCCTGTCTCCATGTTAAAAAAAAAATGAAAAAGTCTAGGAATGTAGCTCAGTGCAAAGAAAAGAATATAGCCATGAAAGTGGAGCTCTTGCACAGTTTGGGCACATCTGGTACAAACTGAAGATTTTGTGATGAACTTTTGTAAAACAATAATTTAAAATTTTAGTGATATAACGGAAACCAAGATGACGAAGATGTCATAAAAAGTTAGGAGGAGCTGGGGATTTAGCTCAGTGGCATAGCATCTGCTTGGCAAAAGTGAGGTTCAAATCACATACAAAAAAATTTAGGAGGAAATAATGCAAAGAGTGCAAAATGTGAAGAGTGAAAAAATCATATGTAGGATGTGGTTGAAAACATCAATTTATGGGTGAAACTCATGTCTAAAAATCCCTAGTAATTATACCCACCCAAAATATATTACAATCCTTCTATGAAGTATTTCCATTACATACTACATGTGATCAGAAGTATGGTAAATGTGTAAAGTTTTAAAAACTATATTATTATAATAAAAACACAGCCTGCCATTAATCTCTCACCAAATATTCCCTGCAGCTTCATACATACTTCTGCCATCATTTCCACTACTTTCTGAAGTAGGTTTGGAAGTTTTCTTACTGGTTGTGTTTAGTGGTGCTGTTGCGGTTGCCTCAGTGTCCTGAATCACTAAAATTGTTTACCTTCAGGATTATTTTGAGTTTGGGAATGAGCGAGAAAGCACATGGTGCCAGATCCAGGGAATAATATGGACAAGCGCACAACATAATGTTCTTATGAATTTGTCTTTTTATTGGATAGGACTTGGCAGCAGCATTGACTGTATTTTCAATCACACCTTGCAAAGACACAGCGGCAGATTCTCAGAACAGCTTCAGAGCACGATAGAAAGGATGAGATAGTGTGTTTTAAGTGAGGGCCAGTAATAGGAGAAGAATAGTAGTAAGGTGTCTTTATTTTAATTATTTCTTTTAAAATTATAGATTCACCATGTACTTTAATCATTCAGTGTAGTTTCCCTTGAACTAGGTAGCATATCAATGTTGTTGAGCGTTATAGACAAGTTTGGGAAAGTACAGTTCATTTTCAAAAACCATGGATTTGAAGTTTGTCTCATATATGTATTCTGCTGCATTCGAGAAAATAAAAGCATTTGTTACTGAATTTATTGTGAATTTACAGATTTAGTATTTCCACCTGTCAATTTATCATGTGAGTTTTAAAATGAGGCATCATTTCAGCAGGTTTCAATTCCTTTTTTAAAGTCTTCATCAACATTTATAGTTTTCGTCATATGGGAACTTAATTTCTTCATAGATATTTTGGGTCTTGTTACTGTTGCATACTAGATGTTTTTCAGTTTAAACCAGTTCTCTCTGACAGATAACAATATTCTTTCAGTGTATCACTACAGCAAAACAGGAAAGTTTTTCTGTTGCCCCCGTTTTGTGCCTCTCTCCATAATTCTTTTTATGTCTGAGATGTGTTCATTTTGAACACAAATGTTTTTCTGAGGAACTCAATTTGTGACTCAGAATTCTCATCTTTTAAAAAATAAATGCACTTGTATTAAATACCCATAGTGAAGTAATTCTTGTGTGTTTCAAATATATGCATAACATTAAAAGAAAAGACACTACAAAGATACAGTGAGATTAGGTTGCTAGGTCACATGTAGTTTTGATTATTCCAAGATACATGCAAAATGCCAAGTTGTTATTCCTGTAAGGGCGAATGTGTCTGTTTGTTTTTATGAATGTATATGTGTTTATGTGCAAAATATGTGCATATACAAAACAAATCAATCCTCCTTCCAATCTGCTCCTGAGGGATATTTTTTAAGTATTTTATTATTTCCTTATTAAAGTTCAGATAAGGCCTTAATATATATTTTTAAAAATACCGAAGTGCAACAAAAAATTAAATCTTTTGAATTTTCACATCTCAAATAATTAACATATTTGTGGATAGACTGATGAAGACTTTGCATGGTTTACATGAAGTAAGTCTGAAGATTTACCTAAATATATCCCATGAAAAATGGAAATTAGAATTTGAGGGGGATTTTATTTACTTTTTCTCTTTCTCTGACTGGCTGTTTCTGTGTCAATTTTTGTGCCTGGTTTTCTCTAAATATATATCTCAAAAATATTAATATATATATACATCACATATTAGTGCTGTTTTTAAGGTAAGGTCAGGAGGTAATGATAAAACATAGTGGTGGCATTTGGACACTTACTGTTGTGTGGATTTGACTGAGGAACACAAAGTTCTTAATCTTATAGTGTTTGGTAGTCCTGTTGGGCATTAATTTAGTAGTTAGTATGCCAATAGTTGCTTCCAGCTAGTAAATGAAGATATAGTAACAAAGTTTTAATATGAAGGATTTATTTTCTGTAAAGTGTTTGTCCTTAGCAGCTTCAGATATTACCATTATGTGGTAACTACTTTTATTACTGTCTTCTGTTAAATTGAAGATACACACATAGACTATTATAGAGGTCCTCAGAGAAGACGATGTGTGTCTTGAATTATGAAATAAAATTTTCCCATTTATTTTTAGTGCTGTCGTAAATGATGCTTGTCAAGAACATGGATACACTTATTCACACTGTGATAATTAGTGTATGCTTAGCTTTAACTCTGATTCTGTTTGTCACATATTTGGCATTACTTCCTATAGCGCACCACACCATGTAATATATTTACACTGAGTTAATTTCTTCCATTCACATTAACACTGAAGAAAAGCATCAGAGCATATAATTTCATATAGGGTGTAAAAGTTGAAACCTGAAGAAACTTGCTTTCACTTGCATAGACCACTTAAACATTAGGAGATTGTCTGCTTTTGAGTAAGATATACCAAACATTACCTGAAAAAAAGAATGCAGGTTTTATTTAATAAAATTACTTCCTCCTCATTGTCACTTACCCATAGAATCTTTACAGCTCTAAGTATAAAATGTTGAAATACAAATACCCAAGAAATCAGAATGCCAGAAATGTACCAATGAATGTATGAATAATTCAGTGAAATGAAGCAATCTATGGTATGGAATATGGATAAAATTAAGTGATGTAATACAGAGTCATTAACTCCAACAAAAGTATTGTGCTCTGTCAATAATTATGTATTTCTAGTCACAAGATAGAAATATTGATTTGCAGTAAAGTGTTCATTTTTCTATTCTTTCTCCATTAGCCTGGCAGAATGGATAAATCCAATGGACAGTTAATCATGTGTTAACCTCACCTTACCTAACTTTTATTACTTCACTGATGGGAAGGCTAGTCAAAATATGCAACAAAATGTGGCAATCTCTTTTATAAAAAGAAGCTCAATATACTAGGAATATTACAGACTTAATTATAGTAAATTATTTTAAGTATTTTTTGCAGTAATTTGTGGCATTATAATTCTTACCTTATATCTAGATTTTTCTTTCATTTAGATAAGTGTATACTAGATAAAATATATCTTTTGCACAAAGATTCTTCTCAAGACAATGCATCAGATAGAAATAACTTCAATTTACATATTTTCAATGCTTTCATATGACAACTTATTTTCTTATTTGCTTATTCTGATTTCACATTTTTCTAAGAGATCATGAGAAACAAAGCCACAGTTAACATAAAAAATTTAATTCTGTGCACTATGAAATTAAACTTGTTTTTAAAAAATATTTTCATGGAATCATAATCTTTTTTTTAGCATTTTTAGGAGGACAATTTTAAATATTTTGAAGTAACTATAACAAATCTCTCAAATAATGTCATTGATAAGCAGTACCAGAAGAGGAGAAGAATTTACAGTGTATAAAATGTTGATATGCACAGTAAATGTTTCAATTCAATATTTTTTAAATGGTCACAACTACAGACCATACTCATAAGTTAAATAAATCAGACCTGCATGTGTAAGCACTGCATTGTTTCACTAGTGTAAGAACCTGGAAGAGTGAATAAAAATTAGGAAGCATGATAGACATTGTGAAATGAAAGGAAACTGCTCAAAAGTAAAGAGCAACTGGGATGAGAGAAAAGAGAAAAGAAAGAAGGGGAAAATTATGCATATACAAGATAGCTAACATAGACATACTACTGAATTATATTGCTTTATTGAAAGGAACAGTTAATGATTAATTATGTGATCAATCTTGCATGTCTGTATTTGTTTTCCTGAGTAACCACTTTGAAGTGATCAATATGTAATACAACAACCATTGTTAACTCCCTGTCACTTTGTTTGTAGTTCAGTGTTGCTTGTACTGTTCTTGTGCTACTTTGTAAATGGCTATCTGTTTATTAATATGTTTTTGTTCTTTTACTTTTAAACTACAAATGCTCAGTTTATTACAAAAACATCAGTGGAGAGAGAAATAACAAACTTTGAAAGGAACTGTCACAGGCCAGGGATATAGCTCCGTGTCACAAGTACCTGCCTGGCAAGTTCAAGGTCCTGGGTTCAATTTCTGGCACCACAAAAAAAAGAAATTCAGAAGGAACTATCTATTCCTGCAATTGCATGTCTCAAGTGCATCTATTCCTTGGGTAGGAAAGAAAATACAAAATTTTAAATATTTTGTTCAAAGCAAGAATTCAGTAGAGTTTAGCAATTTAATTTTCAAACATTAGGTACCAAAGTGCTGATATTAAAAATTATGACCATTTGTGGTAACCAAAAATGAATACACAGAAAAAGTGTAAGAGACATTGCTGAATTTCATATTTTTCAATTTTTAGATTGAAGGAAACTAAAATTTTAATTGGAAATTAGTATTTTTATCTTACTTTGTGTCTTTAAGGTGTAAAGCATGATATTTTAACTGGTAGGTAACGAAATAGTTACTGTTATAAAATAAATTAATACAGTCATCATCTCAAATAGTTATTCTTATCTTGTGTGTATGGTAAGAGTAACCAAAATTTCCTCTTTTAGTGAAAATTCCTCATTAAATTATTAACTACTTTACACTTGTTATACATTCGATCTCTGAATTTATTTTTACTACCACATGATCCAGGAATTAGTCTTCATAATATTTAACTAGTAGAAATTAATCCTGTAAAGACTAAATGTAATAAAAATCTTTCAATATATCTTCATCATTCAAATTAAACCAAAAGTCATGTATGCGATTTTGGTCATATTTTTAAAATATAGCTTATAATAACAATAAATAAGTTTATCTGATACAATTTCATGTACACTATCTTTTATAAAGATATTTATTTTATGCTTCCCTCAAATCACCATATATTCATGCTATGAATTATCTGCAAATTTCAGCCATTAAACAATGAATAGATGACAAGAAAGCTCGTGCTATCTCTTGAAGGGAAGCTAATCCTCCATGTTAGAAAAGTGGCTGAAATTAGTAAGGTCATTTAATGAAAGCAAATAAAGTGTATTGAACATTTTCAAATATTTCACATATTGTTGTAACCTTTTTTTTTTAAATGAATCAAGTGTAATACATAAGAATTAAAAGTTTCTGTAGGGAGGGGCTTGTATCTCTATGTAAAAGAGAAAAGTGACTCCATCTTTAATTTTATTCGATCTGTTCTTTGTCCTCCTCTATGATAGTTGTATACTATGTCAGAGACAGTACATGGGCAAATTAATCACTAACAGAAAAGATCACTGCTTTCATGAGATTTGAAGAACTGTAAAACGTCTTACACATATATAAGATCGCGTGTGTACCACCTGGTCACAAATCAGCAAACTTCACTCATTAAAAAGGTCCCCACCAGACTGCAAACACGCATCACCTGCAGATATAAATAACTTCTAAATCAGCTTTCTGGTAAGATGGACTTTGGATGACACTTATTCATGTAATTCTTCAATGAAGTGTTCTTCCTTATCTAAATACTTTGTCCCCTAACTGGACCATTGCGCAGTGTGCAAATGAATTTTGGTCTCCTAAAAATTGATAAAATAGTTGCTTACTATGTACAAAGTTCTCAGCTAGATTATTAATAGAGTAAATAAAAAGACTTTTAAGCAAAGAACTAGCAAACTGAAGTATGGTGAGTGCATAATATTAAAGCTCAACCATTAAATATTGTTTATAATTAGTATTTTTAGCCTGGATTTATTCATAGCCAAAATTTAATAATATACCAACACACACACACACAAGGAATTGATTATTTTGTAATAAAGGTAAAGCATAAAATATTCTTTACCTCAAACTATAAAATCAGTTGCTCCCACATCTCTCGGAAATGTTTTGACAATTTTCATATGTTTAGTATCTATTAAAATACATTTATTGAGTGAATGTTTACATTATTTTTAATTGTATAATTAGTTTTGGAAAATCATTTGTATCTAGGATTCCTCAATTAGAAGAGAGACAATAAGCCTGACAATAAATGAATGGACTGTAGTTTTTATTCCAATAAGGATAAAATCAAATACTAGAGGAATCCTAGACTCAGTGGGTATAGGATATGTTTTACAGCATTACTCATTAAGATACTCTATGGTAAGCATGAATTCATTGAATCTGCAATGAAGTAAACTCTTTGTTTGCCAAAAATATGATAGTCTTCCAACATTATCCCATCTTCCCTTCAACAAAAATAATGTAGAATGGTAATATATAATGCAGATAAATGAAGATTTCCTAGTTAATACCACGAAGAGAGGATGGTGTGTACCAAATTCTCTGATTCTTTTGCCATCGTCCATCCGTTTTGCAGGTTTTATGGTATTGCACATGAGAAGAGGATCTTTGATTATCTATTTAAGAATGAATTTTGTCCCTTTCTCTAGGTAAATGTCAGCATTACTTTTAATATCTACAGATATTAAAATCAAATAATGCTGTCCTTTGACGTCAGAACAAATAAAAGAACAAAACAAAACACAGCGAAAAGAAACCAGTATGTGAAGAATATGCAGACGTGGAGTAAGCGATGAGGAGGCTAACGCGGCAAGCAAGATCGAGATCATCACTGGCAATTTGGTGGAGCCAAGGAGAGACAGGAGACATTTAGATGACAGGATGAATTTTATGGAAAAGAACCGTAGCAGCTTACTTGCTATAGGAATGGAAACAGTGACATGGCAAAGATGATTCTTTCTCCTATTTAGTACACAATTTTTCGAAAATTGTAGCTCAACTCAGAAGGACTGAGGCCAAGGAAAGAAATCACTGAGAGCTTGGGAGCTGAGGTTAGTAACATGAGCACATTTTACTGTCACCCTATCCTCTGAGTTCCTTCAGTTCCAAAGGAAGTGAGCAAGAAGTTCACATAATTCAGCTCAGTGTCATTCGCTTCCCCAAAACAAAGAACAGTGAAGAGTGTGAAAAATCTAGGAAAGTACATTAAAAGAAAAAAAAAAAATGCTCAGCACAACTGTTAATTTGCAAGGATGTGATACTTTGAATATATTTGCACTTATGATGTCATCTCAACAGAGCCCTTCAAAGACAACCTCTTAATTCTTGAAAAATAAACTAGCTTTAAAAGCTTCTTTTACTCATTATGCTTCAATTTACATAATATAATGAGTTCACTGATCATATTCTTATTGGCACTCAATTGCTATAAGAACCTCTCGTTTTCAAACATATCTTGCATGTTTCCTTGAAAAGTTGGCTGTATAATTTCTACTTAATCTCGCTTAAGCACACGACATCCTGCTCTTTAAATTTTCATTAACTAAATTGCTGTGCTCTCTCTTGAATAATTTCTGCCAATAGTCCTGATTAATTACATTGATTTTGTTTGTCAATTATAATATGACCTGTTTTTTTTCCTTTTGCTCCACATAATTAAAAACCAAAATAAAACAAATTGTGAACCAAAATAAAGCAAATATTTGAAGAGGTTATTTTTCCCAAAGCAATATTTATTAGATAACTGGGTTCCAATATAGTACTGATAAAAAATATCACTAAAAGTCAAATCACGTTTCATCATCTATATTTAGTATTTATTTTTTAGTGTCTTCCTAGGTATAGCTATTGTCAGCAGATTAGTATACATATTTTCACTTGGTAAATGTGTTAATATGTATCTTACATCTTCTCAAAATACATGTTATTTCATCTCAATATATCATAGATGAAGCAAACCTAGCAGTGCTATGTTGCCCAAGACTATCAGCAAAAAAGTAAGAAAATCCAATTGCAACCAGTCTTATAGGCTCCATAACTGGCACAAACTTAATTTCTATGAGTATTTATGGTATGTGTATACAAGCTTTTATAATTTTACTGTGAGAGATAAACATAATAGTAATTCTTTCATATTCCTATCATAACAAATTCCAGAGTCTAAATATTTGTAAAAAGAAGAAACTGTTCTCAGAAAGAAAAATAGCAGGTAGATGTTTACCTTATCAATCCTTTACAAGAAAATAATTGGATGGCACTGAATGATAGAATAGGTCACCTCAAAAAAGGACAGCATTTACAAGCAACCATGGCACGATAAGAATAGTGATATTACGAGCCTGCAACTGTTGCCATGTATCATATTGGGAATACAAATAAGGATGAGATTTGGAAAAGAGATATGTGTGAACAAACCTGGGTTTAGAGTTGTAACAGCTTGCTAAAGTTTTTCACTGATTTTTCTCAGGAAACATTTCCTGTCGTCAAAGCAATTAAACAAATAACTCGGCAGCACAGGTAAGACAAATGCAAATGCAGTAGAGGGCAGATATCATTTCTGCCATCAAAGGGAAATCTCATGAGTGTGATGAAAGTAAGCAGAGCAGCTGCCTCTGAATTCTGCCAAAGAGACAGATGCTCTTGGAACATCCTCTTCCGCTGCTGCCACCAGGTTCCCACGAGGGCACTATTGTCATGCTGCTCCACTTATATTTTATGATTTCACTCATGGCCATATTTTACTCAGATGCCTACTGAAACTTTCATGGAAATTAGATGCCATGTGTTCACATTAAGTAGGTCCATTCCCTGTGAAATATTCGAGTTTAAGGAGAACCTGACTTAGGTTTCAATGAAGACATTCTCTCCTCACCCGTCCAAATGTTATTTCCATTTGACTTGACACTAATATAAAGGATAAAGGTTTCAGTTTTACACAATTTTAGGAAAATTAACTAAAACCTGTCTTCACTATCCTTACAAAGCATTGATTTACAGCATAATATTTTCAAAGTATGTTATACAAGAGAAGTACTTATCAAAGACAAATTTTTTTTTTTTTTTTTTTTTTTTGGTTTTTCTCCGGTACCAGGAACCGAACTCACGACCTTGCGCTTGCCAGGCAGGCGCTTTTGCCACTGAGCTAAATCCCCAGCCCAAAGACAAATATTAAATAGCTCAATTTTCCCATGTGGGCTTGTTGTCATTGCTACAAATTTAAATTAATTGTTCACTGATATTAGGGGAATATTCCAAATTTATTGCTTAGATCAGAGGCCAGAAAAGATTTAAAGTGAGGACAAAGTTGTGCAATTTTTAAAATTATATTTGTAACATTAATTCTTAGATTATTAGTGTTGCTGTTTCCAAGTTTCATGAATTTGAAAAAAAGAACATGACAATAAAAGTAAGGGATGCGAAACCCTTAGCTCAGGAAATTGCTGGGTTAGCACCAGAGCACATAACGCAGTATAACAATAGGAAAACACAAAAATGAAATTGTTGATTTATCTGATTCCTTGTTTGTGTAAAATATCATATAAATGACATTGAAACACTAAATTATAAATCATAAAACCTCATGAAGAATATAGTAGAATGGTCAAAGTCATGCATACTGAGTCGGATTGTCAGGCTCAAAGAATGTGTCTGCCGTATTTTACCATGTTATGTAAATTATGTCTATCTGTCATAACCCATAAACTATGAGTAGTATTTGTATGAAAACTACAAAGTTATTTTAAGGATTAAATAATGAACCATGCAAAATACCTAGAATACTTTCTGGTCTATAAATATTGAGGCTTTCAAAGTTAATTTCAATGTGTCTGAGTATATACTTTTTCATGAAAATATTATGAGGAATTTAAGGTGAATATTATTTTCTCTGGCCTTACATGCATTTCCAAGAAACCTATGATTTGATTTTCAACTACTGAGATTTAGTAAGATTAGGTATAATGAAAGATATGCATGGAATTAAGAGCAGGTAAAATGGATTCAATTCGCATCTCTGCTACTCATTAATCCTGGTACATCAGGAACCCTTTATCATTTATAGAACTACAAAGGGAACTGTGATAAATTGATAAATAAATTTCTTATAAGTTTAACAATGTGTTTACATATTGACTATGAAATTCATGAATAAAAATATTTTCTCCTAAGTTGCAAAGGCATCTAAAAACTTAGATATGTTTTTATCTTAGGTATAACCTTATATTGGTGTTCTGTTGAAATTTATGCAATTTATCTCTCATCACAATGTGATGTACTAGTAATTATATAAACATAAAACTAAGAAAAAAGAAAATCACTATTTGAACATAGATAGCAATCATTTTAACTCATTACATAAAAGTAAAAAAAAACTAATTTAGAGTGATTCATTCTGCACATATACATAAAACAATGTAAGACACATCACATAACTTTAGAACTTTAAATGTTAAGCATTATTTGTGAACAAATTCACAAAAGGAAGAAATGTGGCTCATTTAAAATATTTTTCACTTATTAAGTTTTTAAATTATATTTTAAAGAAAATACTAAATCCTCCAAGTGGTTTTGTTTACATTTTGTTACAGTTCATAATGTTTCATTAACTTTATAAAAAATGTCATAAATAAAAGTGGATTCCTGCAGATATTTATTAGTATCATCTTAGAATAATTTATTTCAAGAAAACATGCAATAATGCCTTTCTCTTCTACTTTTCATTTTGTGTGCACATAATAAATACACCACACAATCCCCAAATGAACTAGAAAACAAAGTTTTCAATTACAATTCATTTTATATGTCCACCCTCAATACAAGAGAATTTGATCTCAAACCAGTTTTTCTTCCCTAAGACTATCACTGCACTTTTCTTTAAAATATTCTTCTAGCCTATGCTTTAATTAAATTTTAATTTATTTATATAAATTCAGGCATATTAATGCCACACATAAGCATTGTCTGCAGAGAAATGATCACCTAAAAAAGTATAACTGTTTCTCTTTACCTCAAGCTTAAAACATTCCTTCACTTGCTATATTCATCAGAAGTGAATGAAATGAGTAACTAGAACCAGTCACACTCAAAAGGGAGAGAACATTACAAGCACTTACAAACCACAAGGTGAGAAGTACTGGTGATAAATATAGAGGCTCTCTACCACAGAACCCCAGAAAAAAGAAAGAACAGATATTGTATATTTAAAGATATGTTTTGTTCTATGAACAGTTTTAGATTCTGTGATTGTAAAACACACTTGAATTATTTAACTAATGTTAAAGATTTTGGAAAATTAGAACTCTAGTCAGTTTTATATGGTGCCATAATCTTAAATATATAAGATGATGCTATGTTAATGATTTCATCTCAGTTAGAAGCTTGGTAATTGACTTTCCATAACTGCATATGTCAGTTTTTTCATAATTACATAGAAATTTCAAAATCTAATAGAAACAAACATGAGAGGTACCAGTTGCAAATGATAAGGTTAATATTTTGTAGCTACTTTACAGATTTTCCACTGGATTCTTCAACAATTGTAATTTGTTGATTTTTACTTTATTTAATTTAAAAATCATAAACTATATCAAATTGTTCAGTTTTATCTGCTTTTTAGTTCAAATAGCATGAAGTGTTTAATGTAGTTTTCATTGATAACAAATCATCTAATATTTCTGTTTATATATGGAGACAAAATTGAATTTGCAGTGATCCAAAAGTAGCCCAAATCTTGTTGCATTTGGGAAAAATATAATTTTCATGCATTGTCAAAGGGAAAAGAAAATTGATGTGTTGGTCCAAGCTATGTTTCTATAAATTATCCTATACTTAGAGGACTCTTGAAAACAGTCATATGCCACCTCACAGCATGTCAGTCAGTGATGGACCGCATATGCAATTGTGGCCCCATAAGGCTGAAAATTTCCTATTGCCTAATGATGTCGCCTGTGTTAATGCTGTAGCACAATTTATTGCACGTTTCTGGAGTGACATTTGGATAAATAAATCCACTGGATCACCAATATACCCTACACATTATACTTGATATGATAATGAACATCTATACTATTGGTTCCTATATTTACTATGCTATACTTTCTGTTGCTATTTTGAAGTGTACTTCTGTTTCCAAAAACTCTGCAAAATAGCCAAGGGTAGATGCTTGTGGAACCGTTCCAGAAGAAAGCATTGCCCTCAAAAGAGAAGACAGCTCTACGTGTATCACTGTGCGTGTAGAACTTTGAGTAGGACACACCTGGAGGCAGACGACAGTGAGGCTCATGAGCTTCACCTTGCATAGGCCTAGGCTACTGATGCTTGTGTATTAGTTTTCAACAAAAAATGTAAAATAATAAAATTTTCAAAATACTAAACAGAAATAAACCTTAATGGATAAGACAATAAAGGAATGAGGTGGTTTACGCTGCTGAACCATATGTGTCTAACCCTGAGTGCTATGACAAAGAGGCAAAATGTTGCTTAGATTAAAATTTATAAAAGAAAGTTTAAGAATTTAAGGTACTGTGTTTATAAAGCTACAAGATTATACAACAGTGTTTTAAAATCTCACATTTAATCAAATGTCCTAAGGCAAAACATTTTAAATTCTGCAAGCTCCATTCTAAGGAAGTGCCCTACACAGCTGTGTCATTTTTATATTATTTATATTATATTATGTTTTTACTGCATCTTTTCTACATCTTTTGGATACATAAGTACTTATTGCATTATAATTGCCAAGAGTATTCATAAAATAACATGCTGTAATTGTAGACTAATAGCAGTAGTTTATACCATGTAAACTCGGTGAAAGTTAGGCTATACTATCTGGTTCATATAAGAACATTCTATGTTGAAATAATGTAATATTGCATTCTTTTCAGAATGTATTTCTGTCATTAGCAACACATAACTCTCTACAAACACATGGCACCTTTTTTTAGGTCAAAGTTCTGTTTTGTTTTATTTTAATTTAGCTTACTTTAGTTTGTGTTACACAAGGGCAGTAATTTTTTTCTTAAATAAGCAAACTGTATTTTCAAGGATTTACATTTTGTATGAAGCTCTCTAAAGTATGGTAACTTAACATGTTAAACCATTTCTTTTTGTATTCTAATCTTTAGAGAATGCTTATTTTATAATTCACAATGTATGAAAATATGGATGATTTTCCTGTAAGCATCTGGATGAGGAATGGAGATATTTTCTGAAATAATAAAATCTATACCCGTAAGACATTGGGGATAAGAACTGATAAACATCAGCTTGAAATAGGCTTTGTTACACATTAAACATTTATTAGTTAATAAAATGAAGATATTGCATATGAGTCTGAAATTAAGAAGAAAAATGCAGGTAATCATCATCACACAAATGATACCTGTAGCATGAGACCTAAAAATTATTTTACATATTATTTTCTATAGAGAAGACAAGAGGAAACAGAGCAGAGAACATCTAGCACTATCACAGTACCAAGAGTATCATGCAAATAACAAGTTAAGAATGTATTTTAAGAATGAACACGTGTTATGGTTGATACATGTTGCGTCAACTTGAGAAATTTTTTTTTTTTGGTTTTTCTCCGGTACCGGGAACCGAACTCACGACCTTGCGCTTGCCAGGCAGGCGCTTTGCCGCTGAGCTAAATCCCCAGCCCCAACTTGAGAAATTTAAAAGTGCAACTAAGTGGTTCAGCAAGAGTACCAGGGTCTCACTCTGTGAACATCCACAGCTTGTGGAAGAGGAGGGCCCAGAGATGGTATGCTGGCATACAATATAAGAGAGGAAAAGAGGTTTCCCTCCCGACTTTTGCTCTTGCCATTTTTGCTGTCTTCTGCTCCTTTGGATTGTTGCCCCTGTGACATGTCACTCTGCTTTGGAGCCAGCTGATTATTGACTGAAACCTCCATAAACTGTGAGCTAAGTAAACTTTTCCTTCCTTAATTTTGGGTGTCAGGTATTTTGTCTCAGTAGAGAGAAAAATAATGAAGACAACACATGTTATTTGCTGTTATCTTGATGATAGTCATTTTTTCTGGAGTGAGATGGAATCTCAGTGTTGTTTTAAATTGCATCTCTGTAATGACCAGTAATGTTGGACATTTTATCATATATTTATTTGCCAATTTGACTTCTTCATCTAAGAAGTGTCTATTCAATTTAGATGACCATTTTTGGCTTGGGTCTTTAAGTTTGGAGGGTCTGTTTTTGTTTTGTTTGGTTTGGTTTGGTTTGGTTCTTTAGGTATTCTTTGCCTATGGAACTGCTGGCAAATTTTTTTTCTACTATGTGGGTGGTCTCTTTTCTATGTTGGTAGTTTCTTTTTCTGTGCAAAAGCTTTGTGATAAGATGAGATCCCTGTTATTGCTTCTTTGTGATATTTCCTGTATGATCAGGGTTTTATTCATAAAGTCTTTGCCTACACCTATATCTTCAAGAGTTCTACCTACTGTCTTTTTCCAGCAAAGTCTAATGTAGGTGTGGGCAAAAAGGACCCCTTCTCCATTGTTGTTGGGGGTGTAAACTGGTGCAACCATTGTCAAAATTAGTGTGGAAATTCCTCAAATAACTAAAACCACAGGTTCTGTTTGACCCAGATATTCCCTTTTTTGGTATCTTCTGGAAAGAATTAAACCCATTATACCACAGTGATATATATATACACCCATGTTTATAATAGCACAGTTTGTAAATAGTTAAAGTTTGAAAGTAGCTCAAATGCCCATCAACCAATAATTTTTTTTTTATACAGTGAAGTCTAACTCTGCCATAAAGAAGGGTAAACTTGAGACATTTCTAGGTAAATGAATGCAGCTTGAGAACATACTTTTAAGTTTAGTTAATTGAACACATAAGTGTAAATATTGGATTGTTTCTCTGGTGTAACCTTCAAAAGTATAAATGAGGACCAATATTAATAATAGGTCCTGTGAAACAGGAAGAAAATGTTCAAATGGGAATGGGAACTAGAGAGGTGGGGGAGAAAAGTAATAAGAAAGAGAAACAATAAATGAATAGAAAGAAAAATGGAAACAAAGCTTTGCTAAAATACGAAAGGGAAGAGGGGTTGAAGGCAGGGGAGGGGACTAGGAAAATAGAAAAATCCTGATATGTCGTGTACGGGTGCAAATTCCCTGAGATGAATGTGATCATTATGTATATTTAATACATTCCAATAAAATTAACAAAAAAGAATGAACAGGTGAATGGTATATTACAGACAGGTCTATAAGACAAAGACTGAAATTTCACCTTGAGTACAGTGATGCATGTGACATTTTTTGACACTGACAAATTATATTTCATTGTACTGCTGAGACTGAAGTTCCTATTGGAGTGGCATCCTTAGAAAATAGGAGAAAACAAAAGGGACACAATAGTAGAGACAAATTAATTCATAATTTTTAGCGAAAAGGGGTAAGAAAAAAGAGAAATTAGTTGTAGTGAGATAGTTAGGACATTTTATAGAAAACTGCGGGCTGGGGATTTAGCTCAGCCGCAAAGCGCCTGCCTGGCAAGCGCAAGGTCGTGAGTTCGGTTCCTGGTACCGGAGAAAAACCAAAATATAAATAAATAAATAAATAAATATAGAAAACTGCATTTAGTAAAATATACTGCATTTAATAAGATAAGGACATATGTTAGCGTGTCAGTTTCTTTTACTTATGTGGATTCAGTGAGCACTAGAATGCAATTGATTTTTTTGAAGGAAAAAATGCAAGAAAAGTAGTAAGCTTAGAAATTTATTGAGGAAGTTTGTGTAAGTAAATCAATGAAATAAAAAGTGAATAAGCATTAGCAAAAATATAGAAATCAGGACTGTGTTTTTGAAATACTTAACATGATTTATAAGTCTTGTAAAGTAAAACAAAAATGAAAATTTAAGTGAATAAATTTTTAAATAAATAAAGTAAATAGCTTCTGAACATCAAAGACTTATCTAAAAATAAAGAATATACTAATAAATTTCATTCTTCTAAATTTGCAGATATATTGAATAGAATGTTTAGATAAGTAAATAAATACCAAATTTGACATGAAAAAAGAAATTTTTAATAAATTACTAACTAAAATCTAGTTAAAACCTACACTTAGGTGCTAATATTCCAAAATCAGATGTGTTCATTTTTTCTTGGTGAATTTTACTTATTATTTAAGGGCTATATAATCCCTTTCTTATAAAAATAGAAAAGTTCACTAATGAATATATTCAAGTATCTTAAAGTACTCTTTTAACTAAATCCTGTGCTCTATTCAATCTATATTGCAAATTTAATCAGGACTCAGGGAGAAAAAGATCAAGCATGATTTATAGAATGACAGGAAGAGTTTCATTGGCAAGAATAGCGCATAAAGTACTGCGCTGGCAATGACGGACGTCGCACACTTCAATAGAGCAAGAACAGGAAAGCCAGGGACTTCTATCCAGTAGACACTGCTCAGACTACCAAGTGCAGGACACTGGCAGTTTCAAGATCAGATCACCCCATATGCCTTTACTGTCAGTATTTTAGGAAGCTACGTTTTGGATGATAAGAAGGGAAATACCCCAGAAAAATCAATAGGGAACAGGAAAGTGGAAGTATTCGATACAGCTCCAGAATTGAAGATGTGTACTATCTGAAAGGCACGCATATCCCCCTGAAGAATATGAGGGAATGGGTCAAAAATTTTGTGAACTGCAAGCCTGACCATGACGAGAGGGTAAGTGAAGGTCACACTCTGACCATAGTGCCTTCCCCAAACATCTTATGGTGAGAAAATGTCCTCTCTACGGGTTGGAAACATAAAATTAACTCCATGCCCAAAGATTCAGACAGAGGCAAAGCTGAGTATCTGTAACCCCGTCATGTCATTAAGCACATCTCCAAATGCTATGGATTAGAATTGGAGTTATTTTATCTTGTATCTCTAGAAAAAGTTAAAAAATGATTGATACTAATAATAGCATTTCTAAGTGAGACTTCTGATATTAATTATTGTAGATTTTAAAATCAGAATTTTCCTGATTATAAGAATAAGTAGATAAAAATAGCACTAATTAAAATATGAGTCATTATTGTCAATTTTATTTTTATTTTTGTAGCATTAAAATGTCTAACTGTACAATATTGTTTACAACCTTAAATAATACATGAGAACTATTTTAAAATAATAGCCCAGTACATTGGTTTTATTTTAAAATATGTGGTCATAAATATGCACACACATAATTAGTGCAAAGAAAAACATTGTCTGTATAAAATTTGGAAGATATTTGTCTAAAAAGAGAAGAATCAGATCTAGTATCAGACTAGAAATGGTAAGCCATCTTTAACACCAGAATTTCTCAGTTATCCCTACCTTCTGGTTAATTCTCCTACAGGAGATGTTAAATGCCTAAATTCCAGCTGAAACAAGGTTATAGGGAATGGTACAGAATAATCAGATTGAAAATTGTCTAGTAAAAATATACTAAAATGGTGATCATACAAATACAAAAAATGATTTAAAATTATGATCTTGCAGTACAATACAAAACTTTAAAATACTTTTCTTTCTCAATGGTATAAATCTTTGCCTGTGTCAATTATGATTCGTAGTTGATAAAATAACAATTAAAAGATATGGGCATATACGTTAGTTTAACTAAAATAGAATAAAATTTCAGTTTCTTAGTTATGTTAAATCATATTTTAACTTCTCAATAGGTGCATGTCTTAGTTACTTTTCTCACTGCTGAGACAAAATACCCACACCTAAAGTTTAAAGGAGGAAAGGTTTATTTAGTTCACAAATTGTAGAGGTTTCACTCCATAGTCAGCTGCTCCCAAGACAGCACAGCATGAAAGAGAGGCATCACAGAGGGGAAATGATTCTTGGTGAAGCACGGCAGCCCTCTTTCTGCTTCCTATGTTTTGTGCAGGCTGCCCACCTTTAGGGTGGTTAACACTCACACCCTTAATCCTAGCATTATACCATGAATCAATCCCAGCATTACAGCCTTTATCCCAGCATCACACACTCTAGAGCCAGCCGCCTCCAAAATGCCCTACCTATGACCACATGTGGAATATCTAGATACAAACTATAACACTGCCTGTTTGTACTGACTCTTGTATAGAAAAGTGCAGATATAGAAAATTACCTGTAATAGGTTCTCCAGAAGACAGAATCAGTATAAAGCAATGAGTTGGGAATGATGACACATGCCAATAATCCAAGGACTCTGGGAGGTGCACTGAAGAAGAATTCAAGTTCAAGCCCAGCCTAGATAATTTATGGACTTAGCAAGCCACTAATTTATTCCCCTAGTAGATATGTTTCATATATATAGGCTTATAGGATCAGATATGGAGTAGCACATAAGCATCTGCATGGTGGAAAGCAAAGATACAGTAGCAGTTAAGTCCAAGAAGCTGGAATCCTCATAGTATGGGCAACGATACAAAGTCAGCTGAAACTAAAGGCTTTGGGCCAGGGAGATAGCTCAGTGGCACATCGCCTGGCTGGCAAGCACAAGGCCCTGAATCAGATTCCCAGTACCTATATTATATATATATATATATATATATATAGCATATCATGAAACTAAAGGCCTGGAATATCTAGGAAATTTGCTGTGAACCTGTGTTGAAATCAGAATACCCGTAGAAAATGGCATTAGAAAGGTTCACATTCTCAAGCAGAATGGAGTATTCAAAACGCAGACCAGCTACTTTCCGTTTTCTCTCTGCATTATCTACAGAGTGCAAGTTTCTTGGATGGCACCATTCACAACAGGACAGGTGTTGCCCCTCATTTTGTTAACTTTTATGCCAGTTATCTCTGGAAACTCTCACAGACACACGAAGAAATATGTTTTACTAATCTATTAAATTTACCATCCAGTCAAGTTTCTAATCGAGTTTAAAAATCACATTACCATTGTTGCAAAAGGTGTTATTTGACAGTGTTGCTACAGAGTGAATAGAATATGGGATATCCTGGATTCCTGCACTAAATATATTCTACACTACTAGGGCAACCCTTTTCATATGTAACTTTATTTTGTCCTGTATGTTTTCAGAACATGCATATAGAAAACCAGGATAGACTGTAAATTTATCTTTTTAAAAATACTTGCATGGAGTGTAAAGCAATATATGATTAAGGGGATTTACAATCCACAGATAAACATTTCAGTAGGTAGTATTAAGAAAATGATCATATTTTGTGAGACAAGTAAAATTGGACTTCCACAAAGGTAAAGTGCACATGAATTAGAAACATATTTAGAATTTGGATAATATCAAGTATTAGGAAAATAAAAACCACCATGCAAAATGACTATGTAAAAAGAAACTAAAACTTTCAGAGAAAGTATAAGTTAAATGTTGACCTCTTGATGAGCTACTGGGAGGGTAAAGTCTATCTGTTCAAGAGGTGACTTCTGAGAAAACTTTTGCCAGAGGTCTCATTCCAGTGAGATTTTATGTTTTAGTCTCTAAATTGTACTTGAATAAACCCAAATGAAGAAAACAATTAAATTTTTTTTAAAAATTCTTCTGTATATTGAATTATAATTCTTCACTTTAACTATTAGGATACTTTTCTTAGAATACCTTTTATTCCTAGCAACTTTATTTTTTGTAGCCTTTGGAAATATAAATATTTATAATCAGAAGAAAATAGCCTTTGTGAAATTGATTATTAAAATGATAGGACTATAGGAACTGAGAAAAGTTTATTAGTTAGGTGATCTATTGAAAAATTTTTTACCGTTCCAAAATGAATCACTTGTTTTTCTACAGTAAGCTCTCAAACACACAGAGAGATATTTAATAAAAATTGATTTTCACTACACAACATTTCATTTTTTATAAAAATAATTTTCCAACTCTAGAACAGCAGATGATCAAGTTTATTAGCTATTCAGGGTCAGCAGAATCTTTGTTCTGACACTCAATAGCTCTGTGATTCAGAAAAAAATTGCTTAGCTGTTCTAAGGTAAAGTATGTATAAAACATAAATAATAGGTTTCCGTACCTGTAGACTTTCAACAATTCAGCTAGCTAACATTTGGCAGGCTTGTGTACTGGCTTGCATCTAGCTATAGCACAGTACCCACTTCCTGCGAGAGTTTTCCCATCTACAATCAGAGAAAATATCCAGAGAATGGGAAGGCTCCCTTGATTATTATTCATCACTCATTCATACAATATCCGTTCTTGTGAGTTTTCCTCAACATTCTACTCTTTTCCATGTTCTTTGATTTATTCTGCTTTATCTTGAAAAAGAGAGTATATGTGAAGGTAAATTTAGGAAACTGTGAGATAAGAGTCAAATATTGAGAGAGGAAAAAAGACAGAAGAATGGGAAGGAAAAATGGGCAGGAAGTGAGTGTCTAGATGGAACAATATGCAGATGGTGATTGATATTTTCTTGGAGTGTCACATGTACAAACTTCTGAATTCTGAAATAGTTAATATCAATTACACAAGATGAATACTCATGATATTTACAGCATAGTAAATATACATTTTTAAAACAACATTGACCTTTCACTTGCTTAACAATTGCACCATCAGAACATGGTCAGTATTTAGCAACATTATAATTAATTCTTTTGGTTTGCTGTTATTTACTAATATTAATCCCTATAAAATATCATTTAAAATTACAAAATCATACTTGTTTTGCATTAAACTATGCAATGGGAGCACTGTATTTATAATTTAGGCTTTTAATTGGACTTTATTCTTTTTGTAAAAACTATATTCCAGAATGCTGAAGGATATGTTCTATAATTAAAGGAATTTAACTTTTTTCCTGCTGAAATTCCATACCAATACAGAGATATGTCAGAAATATGTTCAGATAATGTTGTGGTATATTAAAGCATAATTAAACATTATGCCATTGGAAGGCAAAGAATATTAGGAATAACTGAAGAAGTGGATTGCAAAAGATAATTAAGGATGAGCTTCATGAGAGATCCACCACTTTTCAGAGAAAAACAATTTGAAAATTTTAAAAAATTTGGAAATTAATTGGGCTGGGAAGTGATGCTAAATAAGTCAAACAGATGGTGATGAAGGTAGTATTCACAGCCCAGAGGGAATAGTGGCAGAGAAATGATTCAAAGCAAGGTAATGAGAATAATAATTATACTTAATAACAAGCACAGTGTAGGTGTGAGCTGCTATACGGTTGAACAGAGAAGAGAAACATTCAAAATTTGTGTTTTTAAAATTGCATTATACATGGCAAAAGGAAGGAGAAAAAATGGAGTTTATTCTAGCAGTATTTCTGATAAAAATCTAATCTTCAAATCAAAAGAAAATTCAAGCATAACTCATTAGAAAATCTAGAAATAACTAAAAATGAAATTATGTTCTTAATGTCTGCATTTTAAAAATTCCATTGCAACTATAATAAATGTTTATAAAACAAATGCCACATATATTAATGGGAATAATATATTTGAAAAGACTAACTGGAAAACTATTTAAAATATGATGAGCTAATTACAAAATAATATGCACAGAATTTCTAGAATTTATCATGAAAAAATATAAAACATTTCCAGTGTCCTTATTTCATTGTACATTGCCTTGACAATATTTTTATTATATGGAGTAAGACAAAATATATTGCCAAATGTAATGCATCTCTATATTTTTTCCTCTTAAAATGTGACTAATGAGAATTGTGAAATTACATAGGTGTTGTATTTGATGCAGCCAAGAGAGACTAGGATTTAAGAACCATGGTGTAATCCTTTGGTCTCATATACTCTTAAGAATAACTGATCTGAAAACAGCAATATTCAGTATAAGCACCATTGTTGAACTCCGACCATCCTGTATGGTGAAGCTCTGCATCATTTCCAACTTTTTTTTTAAATTACTTGTTACTATCTTTAATTGTTTGATCAGTCTCGCATTCTTACGTCTGGTGGACTGAGTAATTCCACTGAAGATGACAATATGTAATGTATCAACCATTGTTAATTCCTATCATTTTGTTTTGAGGTCCTGTATCACTTTTGTGTTATTTTGATTTTTGTCTTTGTTGTTGTTTTGTTAGTTTTTTTAATCTTTAAAATAAAAGAGTAAAAATAAAACATATCATGGGACTGAATTTAAATCTTAACCATAACAATCAAGAAAGTCATAATGGTTTGCACATCATATTTAATGGCTCAACAGATGATAGCTTTTAATATTTTATTTGCTTATTACTTATGCATATTCTGGCAAACCTGAGCTTCTCAGATTTCAATTTCACTTCTACTATTTCTTAGCTTGCCATACACTTTATTTATTTATTTATTTATTTATTTATTTATTTATTTATTTTTTTTTTTGGTTTTTCTCCGGTACCAGGAACCGAACTCACGACCTTGCGCTTGCCAGGCAGGCGCTTTTGCCACTGAGCTAAATCCCCAGCCCCTTGCCATACACTTTAAACTTGTACTCCAAGTCTGTTTTTCATTACTTCAATTTTTTAAAAAGCCACTATAGTATTCTGTGAATGTTAGTTGAGGATTTAGGTAATGAGTCATATGTCGTGTAGTTTATGGTTGGAATTATTTTATTATTAACTGTTGTTCTTGATACTAATAGAAACTTTATTCTATGTTTTTGGAATGTGTGGCATGGCTGGCAGAGCTTCTTTATGCTGCTGTTTTTCTTTTTACTTTCCTTCCATTTTGTAAAGGGCACAGCAGGGAAACTACCATCTAGAGTAAGACGGTAAAGCTATTTTATATTCATCTTCCCTTCAGAAGGAAATATTGAAATGTCAGTTGCTGCACTACCTGACACTGTGAAATCGTTTGCTGTCCACGGGGACTGTGAGATCTGGTGATGTGTTGCCTTTTCAGAATATAACTTCCCTGAGAGAGTTGCTGCAATGCGGCCATCTGTTTGGATAGCATGGATGAGGTATATTTTAAGTCTCTCTTCTTTTTTTTTCTATTCCTCAACATGAATCTTTTGAAATTCATAAACCAGTGTTTTAGTGTTTTTCTCAGAGCATTGGAATCAAGAAAACAATGGACTTAGCACAGACCTACTTTTTATTCTAGGCTTGGCTACTAATGAGTTCTGTGCCTTTGGGAGGGCTATTTAACTACTCGCCCTAAATTTCTTTATTTACACACCAAGGAGTTTGAGCCAAATATTGTTACACATCCATTGCAAATAGAATTGCCTAAATATTTTGTGATGCTTGAAATAAAAGTAGTGTGATTATGTCAGTTCATCATCATTGTGACCAACTTCTGGAGAAAATCAGCTGTAGGAGGAAAGGATTATTTTGGGTCATGGTTTCAGAAATTTCAAACCGTAGTTGACTGGCTCCATTGCATTTGGGCCAGTAGCAAAGCAGAAACATCATGGCTGAAGGATGTAGCAGGGTGGAAACCTGCTGACTTCGTGGCAGGCAGGAAACACACAAAGGTATAGAGCACTAGAGGAAAGGGCTAAAGACCAGATGAAGCCTCTAAGCTCAAACTTCCAGGATCCATTCCCTTCAAAGTAGGTCCCATCTCTCATTCTCATTTCATGCAAGACTATGAGCTCCGCAGTGAGTGAATCACTTTGACAAAGATAGATGCTAATAAACCAATTACTTCCCCAAACCTGTCCTCTGGACAAGACTTTGGATAGAAAACACAGCAATAGAATAATAGTGTTATTCTATATTCTTTCTTCTGCCTTCTTGGTGGGATGTATCTTATGCTATACTCCTTTACGGATTAAGTTAATATTTGCAAAATTAATGTGGTTCTCAGTACTAGGAAAACAATAGTTAAAATCAGTTTCATGCCTATGGATCTCTCAGGTTAGACAAAGGAACATTGGTCAAATATTTAACCCAAATCTCTGCACAAATTCTCATGATTATGATGGTGATGTGCAGTGGTGACATAGAGTTAACCCATCTGAGAGATAAACAGAAGTGTGTGGTTTTCATGGGAAAGTCATTATATATTATGTGTGTGTGTCCAAATGTTATTTATTAACTTTTAGAATATCTTGTGTAATTAGTGTAATATTGGATAAATTGACTAAAACATTAAATATACTATTGATGTATTTATTTAAATATGTGTCTTTTTGTTATTATAGGCACTGTTTTATGTTCCCCATTATAGAAGAATAAATAAAACCACCATGGAACTTGCAAGGTAGTTAAAAGACAGCAGTAAGTAATCAAGGGAGTCCTGCCTTCAGATATGGTGTGCAAAGTAAGAGAGCGGGGGCCGGGACATGGTGGCAGAGCATGCGCTTAGTGTGTGCAAGGCCCTAGGCTCAATACTAAGCCCCGATAAAAGAAAAGAGCAAGAAAACTCCCATTTTAACAGTAAAAAACAAGGCTAACTTAACCTGAACCTGACAAAAGCAGTTATCTGAAGTCAAACAAGGAAACTGAATTGCAGAAAATGAGAAGCCCGTCCTAGAAGCAAAGGGACAATGAACTGTCCATTTTAATCAGTGTGCAGTCCATTAGAAGAGGGACAGGAAATTCTCTTTGAAAAGCAGAAATCAGACAGTTGTCCGCAGTGTTTGGAGAAAGGGTAAAATGTAAGACCTTTGCCCATAGACAAGGCCTAGGAAAACTTTTAAGACCTTGTAGCTTGGTGGTAAAAATCAAAATCAGAGCCCTGTGTGGTAGCGGATGCCTGCAAGACTGCACATGAAGAGGCAGAGGCAAGAGGATTGCAAGTTTGAGCCCATCCTGAACAACTTAGTGGCTTAGCCAGACATTGTTCCTAAATAAAAATAAAGGAGCAAACAAATAACAAGTTAAAAATAAGATCTGGAGGCAGAGCTCAGTACGAATGCCTTTGGTTTCATTCCCATTACCACAAACAATTAATAAGTAAGATAAAAAAATAAATAAATTAAAAACCAGAGATCTACTGCTAATTAGGGATATGTAGGGAACATTCTTGAAAGCTATGACAGTTTGCTACCACCATGGAAAGTTAGAAACTCGTTAAATTACCAGACATCCCAAGGTCTGGATACACACATCATCTAAAGCTACGGATGGACCAGAAGAATTTTCATTATTATAAATCGGCACAGAGAAACACATTAAAAAGTGTACTGCAGCAGTGTTCACACACGCAGAACCCTTGCAGCTAAGGTTGGCCTTTCTCAGAAAACTGAAAGCTGAGTGTGCACAGGACCATGTATACAATCCACCAGTCACCCACCTCAGGCGTAACACCAAGCCTAAGTAACAACCTGCTGCAGGAAAAAAAAAAAAAATAGGGCCAATCGCACACACAAAAAAGGAAATTTTGTGTCTCTCTAGCCTCAATTCGTTTGCTGGGATCCTTACCTCCAATGTGATATTGTTTAGGGTGGGACTTTTGAAGGCATTTCTATTGTCAAAGCGGAGCCCTCACAAACGGGATAAAAGAAGCCCTTGGCCCTACAGCCACGTGAGATAGGGCAGTAAGACAGCCGTCTTTGAGCAAGGAAGCAGGGACTTAGCAGACATCAAATCTTCCAGTGCTTTGATTTTCAACTTCTCAGCATCCGGGAATGTGATGAGCTATTCTGTTTTAAACCATCCACTTCTTGCTGATTTATTAGAGTGGTTTGAACAAACTGAGGCCATATATGAACAAAAGGGATGATTCACTTCTAAAGCTGGGCTATAAAATTTTCCATTCGTTTTCCACTGTCTTAAAGAGAACGTGTACAATGATGCTAAAAGACATTCAGTGATGATGATATGGACATCTTCCATCATGGTAGAAGGACCCTGGTGTCTGGTTATTTTTTAGAAGAGAAAAACTACTAGATTGAGAATATAAGCTAGATAAGCTATGAATTATATTATGACTGAATCACTAGAGATTTATTGCTAAATATTGGTAACACTTTCTTAATTAAAACAGAAATGGTACTTTGAAATAAAGTGCTTCCATAATAATCATATAGCATTTATGGTCAAATTAGCAATCCAATGACAGTATCTAAGAAATTAGTGCAAAGTTTTAGAAACATATTGATTGCTTGGGAGACATAATATATCCTTAAAACCTGGCTTTTAATAAGTACCTTGACTGGCCTCTTAGGCTTTTTAAATTTGCAGTTCTAGAAAAATGTACCAAGTAAAGCAACATTGTGCAGTATTCCTTTTATTATGTTTCCAGCAAGATATACCATCAAAGACGTGAATTCAAAAAGAAGTAGGCATTTTAGAAAATAAAATGAAATCAAACAGAATCCTAATATTTGGAGATACTTTAACATTTGGAAACATTACATTTGGCTACTTCAAGAAACTAAAGTGTTAGACCTGAGTAACTTATTTCTCTGGGAAAAAAAATAATGTAGCCTTATTCCAAGGTTTCCTAGTTCAGTAAGCCTATTAGTTCAGATACCCTCAAGGCTTGCAAAGGTGCTCAGCAGGAAGGAAAGAGAGAGAGAAGGCAATGGAGAGAACATAAGTTCCTGGGAGTCAACGGAGGGTTACATGGGGACCAACATGGGAAGAATATGAAGTCAATTTAGAATTAAAATTGAAAAAGAATTTTGTGTGGGTGTTGGTGTTTACTGGTACTCAGAACAGGTAGGAAACAAATGCAGCCAGAACTCAATAAATTTTTTTTCTTAATTTATATTGTTCTCTTTTTTTATTTTAAAGATAAAAGGAGGGAAACATTAACAGACATAGATCATTTTACAACATATCACAAGCATAGTACAGACAATACAGAGTTACAAACAAAGTGGTAGGGAATTAACAATGGTGGTTGTATTACATATTGATATCTTCAAAGTGGCTTCTTATGAAAACAGATATAGACATGCGATACTGGTCAACCAAAGACTCATTGACAGTTTCTTTCAGCATAGAAATAGAAGACAAAAGAACAACCATGTTAACTGTCATGTATATACATACATACAAAATTTCTCCTTCTTTCCCTTCTCTTTTCCCACATCCCAGCTGCCCTTTACTCTTCAGCAGTTTCCTACCGTTTCACAGTGTCTATCATACCTCCGAGTTTGAATTAACTCTTTCAAGATTTATACTACTGAAACAATGCAGTGCTTGTACATGATAAACCCCTAGTCAATAAATTTTTGAGGCATTGTCCTGTTATATATAAAAGGATTCAAAATTTTACCTTTGCTTATTCGAATATTCAATCAATCCTCAGCCTCTAAAATTGAACCAGTGATGAGTGTATAATAATTGGGAAGTCTTCAAGGAAGGTGCATGCTCTGGAAGCCACTTAAATTATGTCTATAAAAAAAACAAAACAAAACTGTAAAATAAATAGTCCAGAGGGTAGAATGTAGTCTTTGGAGTATGGTTTGCAGGGGATTACCCAGAGCAGTAGAATTAGGATTCAATTACGGTAGGATTGAAAAGTTTTCCATTTTTGATATAATGCAAATTTATTATTTGTATGGTTCTCTATTTTGCAAATTCAATTTCATGTAGTTCTGAATTGTATGTCCATCATGTAAATAATCTCAACTTTTGCCTTCTATTGGTTCCTATCACTTTATTTTAATATTTTGGAATTATAGTGCTCTACCTATCCTACCTATATCCAGCTTAGTTTTTTTGTTTCCCCCCTATAAGTAGTTTGTTTTTCGTGAATTAGCTAATCAAACTGAGTTACACTTTTAAACTATGTTATGCTTTGTATAAATTATAAAACAAATCTTTTTATCTTGTTATTATATGCATTGCATCTATTTTTGGAAATTAATTTCATAATTTTTATGAGTGTTCCTTCTTTCAATGTGTGATTTTTTAGTATTTAGATTAACGGAGAAGTTTTTAAATTATTTTTAAAAATTTTACAGGATTTAAAAATTTTTTGTAGAGATGATCTGGTATATTTTCCTGTTTGATTGAATTCTTACATATATTGCTAGCATATTTTTATTATATATATTATTTACATACTATCCTTAAATGTCTCTTTTTAATAATATACTTAATGTATTCAATACTGAACCCTAATTTTAGGGCTAGAATTTAAAAGAATGAACCTTGTCCTCAATTTATTCTATAGAAAAGACATTTAGATTAGCACTCTATGAGTTACTGCATATTTATTTTATTTCTTACAGTTCAGCTATAGATATCTGTAGCTTATATTTATTGCACATGCAATGTGAAAAAGTTTTGTTCCCTTTGTTTTCTTCTAAGAATATTTTTGGTTGGCTTTAATATTCAGCTTCTTAAATCTATTTTGAGTTCACGTGTGGTGTGACGTAAGGGAACTTCATCCCTGGGCAAGGAAACTGCCAGTGTTTCAACACCCTTTGTTGCAGAGACTGTCCTCCTCCCCAGGAAATAGTACTAGCAACACGTCAAAAAATAATTTGATCACACACTCGAGAGTTTATCCCTGCGATCTCTATTCTGTTCCATTGGCCTATATTTCTATATTTATGCCAAATCTCACAGTTCTGCCTTTCATTTGTTTTAATTTCTAAAATGAGAAAACATTAAAATTCTACTTCCTTTTCTTTTTCAAGATTTTGTAGCTATTTAGAGTGGAAGATATGTTAAGTTTATGCTGTTTTTTTTCCCTTTTGAAAAATATCATGGAATCCTCATAGGCCTAGAATGCTAGGCCTGTGAATTATGTAGGTACTGATAGGCTGACAACTTTATTTTTCTATCACAAAAAGTATCTACATATTGTATGTGCATTAACATAGATTTATAATTACTTTTATTCACCTGTATTTTAGAGACTACACAAATATTAAAAACTGGAACTAAAAATTGAATTATATTATATTGGCTTTTATACTTGCCCATGTCCTTATTTTTAGCCAAGCTTTGAGTATATTCCAGTGACCCCAAGTCACTGTCTTGTGCGCTTTCATTCTCCTTTGAGTTTCTTTTCTTTTGTTTTCTTGGTACTGGGAATCAAACTCGGGACCTTGCGCTTGCCAGGCAGGTGCTGGTACCCCTGAACTATATCCCTGGCCCATCTCGTTTGAGCTTCTTGCAGTGCAAGTGCAGTGCCAATGAACTCAATCAGATTTGTTTATCTGTCCATTTCTATCTTTCTTTCTCCCTCATTTTTGAAATACTGTTCTATATAGAAAATTGGCTTCTTTTTATATCTTACTTATTAAAAACGTTCTCTCCAGATTTTAAATGTGTCATCCCACTGCCTCTGACCACTGATGTTTCTTGTGAGAAGTCCTTCGATAATCTTACTGAAGATCTGTTGTATGTGAAGGCTCATTTTTTCTCTGGCCCTTTTCCAGATTCTCTGATAGAGTTTTTTTAAAAAAAAATTTAATGATTTTATGTCTTTGTGTTAGTATTTTAGTTTTTATCTTCCTTGGCATTTGTTTAACATCTTACATTCATATATTTATATCTTTCCTTAAACTGGGAAAGTTTCTGGCCATCATTCTTCAAGTAAGCTAGCTGGTCCTTTATCTCTCTCTCTCTTTTCCTTCTGGAACTCCCAAGTATATGTGTTGGTCCTCCTAACAGTGTCTCATAATCCTTTTAGGCTCTTAACATTCTTCATTTTTCTGTTATGTTTTTCCGCTGCATTAATTTCAAACCACCTATTTTCAAGTTTATTGAGTATTTCCTTTGCTCTTTGAAGACTGATGTTCAATCTTTAGTGCATTTTTAATGCTGATTTTCAAATTATTAATAGTAAAATTTGTGTTGAATTTTTATAATTCATACATTTGTATATGTCCTCATATTTTCCTGATATTTTTAGTCCGTTTTTCCATGCTTTATTTTAGTTTTTTAAGTGTATTTGACACAGCTGTTTTAAAGTTTTGTCTAATAAATACAATGCTTATGTTTGTTCAGGAACAGTTTCAAAGATTCATTTTGTCCCTTGAATGAGCTGTGTTTTCCTATTGTGTTGTATGTCTTATGATTTTTATTGAACACTGAGTCCTTGAAGAAAACACATATCTCTCTCAGTCTTATAGAGTGCATCTAGGTCATAGAAAGTAAATAGCAGTAGACCTTTAAGGTTTAAAATATTCTCAGATAATCTCTGGCCATAAGTCTTTCCTATGTCTATGTATGATACTTTTGAAATCCTCAATATACGTAGCTGTTTTTAAATTCATTAATTTCCCTGAGCGTCTCCCCAGTTTATTCTCAGGGACTAGGGGATTATATTGTGATAATTTGCCTGTAACCTCTTGTCACTGGAATCCACAGGTTTACAGTATTCTACCATCATTCATCACTTACGCCTACTGCTTCCTGTGACTTTTCCTAGCCTGAGATACACAATCTAGTATTGAATTGTGCCTCTTTTGGACATATGAGTGACTTAGGTAACACAGAGATCAATTTCTCTAACAGCCAGATGTAGTACAGTATCCTCCATATTAAGTCTGTGTTTTTGTCTCTCCCTGGTTTCACAAAGTTAACTGTAGACTAGACTTCTGCTTTCCCTAAACCACAACCTGCTGGGAAGAGTCTGGGTCAAGAGACCATAAAACAATGTTACAAATTTTTCTACCACTTTAACATGGCCTTTGTTTGACTGGACATTTCTGGTGTTGCAGAGCCTTGGTTTCTAGAGCTCTTATATTGTTACTTTGGACAGCCTCAGTCTTGTTTATTTGTTTCTGTACAGTAGCGAGGACTTTGAGCTTCCTGGATATCATCTTGTTGACTTAGTTTCTCTAAGGTTTAAGTTTTCTAATCGTGGTTTTGCTAAATATAAAATCCTTACACTTCTCTATATTTACATTTCTTAATAATATGAACTTGCCACTGCTTGGTTTGCATATTATAATGTACATCATCCTCTTTTTCTTCCTTTATACATAATTTGGATTGTTTGCCAAGAATATAAGTGATTTCTGTTACTTTTATCTTGAATTTTAATGAATAAATATGGAGGTTCTGAGTCAAATAACAAGATATGAGTGCATACTTTCAAGATGTTTACTCAGGTCATCTTTAAATTCTAACAACTTTTATCTCATTATAATTGTAAATATTAAGTCCATTTTATTGCACCACACAATTGAATTAATTAAAACATATGAATGAATGGCTTTTAGGACATTCACAGAATTCTGTAATAATCATATTAGTTTGAATTTAGAACATTTCCATCATGAATAAAGGAAACTTCTGCCCATTGACAAACACTATGCATCAATTTCCTAGCCTCAGACAACCATGAATCTACTTTCCTTGTTGAAGATTTGCCTATTCTAGACATCTAATGTAAGTGAATAAATACACTATTTTGAAGTTTGTGATTGACTTCTTTCACTTGGGATGTTGTCGAGATGATCTTATGTTTCCTATTTTCTGCCTTATTTCTGATGCATCCATATTTGAGTTGTTCACTCTCTGGCTCATATACTTCTGTCACTTTAAAAATTCTTATTTAATGCTACTTAATTTGTATTTTAGTGTTTTGCTACAATTTCCCCCCACTTTCTAATTGTTGGTGGTTAATTTTCATCTGCTGAAAGCTTTTGAAGGTCACTTTCTACTTTCTTATAGTAGATTTGAAGTGGATGTTTCCTGAATTATTTTATGCTTTAAAGCAGCTTTTGTTTTCTGAAAAGTAATTATGGTTAATGGCATGTAACTAATGTTGAGTGGTTTTTATGGCTTAGTGAAATTTAGAGTTTACCATATTCTTTTGGTACACTGAAGTTTTTTTCTTCTAATTATTGTCTTTCTCCTGTGTGTATTAACTGGACTGAAAAGGTAAAGCTTCTTTAGATGTTTTTATATTTTGTATTGATTTGGAGTCTGTTAAGACAAAGTTATATTTAGGAACAGTCCTTATCCATTTCCATATTTTCTAAAATATTCAATATTTATTGTCTGCAGAACTATTAAAATTATTGTGACAAGCAATGGACTTACAAAAAATTTTATCTCCCTTTTCATGTGACAGCAATAACGTTTGATAGATTTTACTGTATTAAAAAAGAACACTGTATATTTGGACTACACTTTAGATATAGAGAATATTATTGTTACCTGACTTACTTACTTCCATTTTCTGTAAAAGGGAGATTTTACTTCTATGTTTTCTTTTAATTAAGTGAAGTGATAAGTATATTTTGGAATCTTAAAGCTTGTATGGAAGAAATGTGTCATTTTTCAACTGAGATATAAATAATTGCATAGGGAGTTCTATTCTGATATTTTTCCCTTTCCAGTAAACACTGGAGAAGGTTAACCTTCTATGAGTCAAGTTGTGAGGTGCCGATGATTCAAATCGTAGATTTTCCATGTGGGAGATACATTCTTGAGAAACATACACTGACTTGGAAAAGGTATAGAATACACTTCTGTGTTGTCTTGTCATACAGGATTTCCTTCATCTTTACTGATAAATACAATTTAGACAGGTTAAAACTACCTTCTCAGAACAAGAATAGTTATCTGGATTTCTACACTTCATGAAAAATAACTTTTCATAGTTCAAATAATAATTAAACACAACAATCTTATGGAAAAACTTGAGAGAAAATATTAAACAAAAGTCCTCAATGTAATTATGACACAAAGTTTCTTGTCACTCTGTGTCATTACATTGTAGATAAACTGTAAGAAAAAAATATACTATACAACATAGAAGCATGGAACTTCATTTTGTCTTTTAAAAGAAAAGGGAGACAGAAAAATTTTATATATGAAATTTACTGAAAGAAGATATAGTAAACTGGAAATCATAGGCAATAATTTCTAAGGCATTTGGATATCTCCAAATTTATGAATTCACGAGACTATGTAAAACTCTCTCATTATTGAAAATTTATGCTGAGTATTAATACTGAATTGTTTTCTACTAAATTAAACCGTGTCCTGCCAAGTATGATGCTATGTGCATGTATTCTCAGCACTTGGGAGGCTGAGGCAGGAGAATCGCCTCTAGTTTGAAGCCAGTCTAGACTGCATGGTAAATTGAAATCTAGATTGAATTACATAGCAAGACCTTGTCCCTCGAAATAATAAATCAGTTATACTTTATCTTATAATGTAATGTATTATTATGATAATAGGAATTTCGAATTTATGCTGAACTAGCAAGGCTAGAACTGCAATAGTGCATGATTGTGATTGATGCCTTACTTTATATGTATCAACAGTGTAAACATATGCTAAGAAATATATTTTACTCCATTATTGAATGATTTAATTTTGAGTGAAATTTATTCTTCCCATGGCTCCTCTCTGTGTTTCCTGCATTAGTGGGGATCACTTTCTGAGTTATGTATTCAGCTGATACTTCTTTTCTTATTAAGTTCATATTATGCGAATGAAAATCTTAAAATTCTTGAACCAATCTTTGTTCATGAAATTGGGTACCTCAAATGCTGTGCTAATAACTTTAGTACCTGTAGTTGTATGGAATTATTTTTGGAGACTTCTAAATTCTCCCTAAATTATATTTTCTTCCAGAATCAAATTTCCGTGCACATCTTAATAATACAAAATAATTATTTTTGAACTGTCAAGAATGATTCCTTTTTAAATTCAAAACACCTTTTGTGCTGGCTAGGACACTTTATAAAAAACATTTTGTCTTTGTTTGCATTGGAGAATGTAGAGTTAGCTGAGTCACAGTCAGATGCACCTAACCCTTCTGTGTTCTGGTTTAGCTTTTCTGTTATTATTTTATTTTAAAATCTTGCAAGATCTACCTTGAATTTCTAGACAGTTCTGAACAAATCATTATTTATTATGTTTAATTTAAACCTATGATAGAAGGTATAGGGTAATGAGTAGACATAGCAAAACTGGATGGGAGCATAGGTGTTTTTCAAATTTATTTCCTAGTTAGCCAAAACAATTCTACAACACCATTTAAGTGTTCAAGAATAACCTACAATATAGAGGTATCACATACTGTAAACAAGCATAAATACAAGGATGCATGCACATCATGGAAATTTTTAGTTTTTCCCCAACACAATAACAATTGTTCATTTTACTGAATATAAAGACTGTAGTGTACTTATATTTAACACAACCTTTTTATGTAAGTGGAATAGACATCAAACTATTTCAAACCCTCCAGCCAGGGTGACTAAGCAGTAAAACACATGTTCTTCCTATGTCAGGGTCAGAGCAACAGATCTGATATCTTTTCCTTTCTCTAATTATCTATTTATTTTGCCTAAAGAAAAGCACACAATATTTCCTTAAGGAGACACTGAAGGTCCTGCAAGTTTTATTTCCTTTGGGCTCTGCATTATTATTACACTGATTTTAAAAATAGACACTCCTATCCCAATAAATTGATAACCAATGATTTAGTAATAAAACTTACAATTATTAAATTATCTTTCCTTATCTTTCCAATTATTAAATTATCCACAGTACCAATACTTTCAAGTTTCTTAGATAGAAATTAATTCTGCCAATTGTTTAACTTATATAGTATTCTAATTCTTTACCTTATATATTATTTAGGCTCTTTTTCATGATAAAGACCTATCACAAAATAAATTTGAGGTTATTATCATGCATTCACGTGTTTTCCAATATATTTAACTAGGCTATTTTTTTGCCTGTCCAGTATCAGCAAATATCTTCTGAGGATTCAAATCAAACCTTCTTGATGCTGCTTCTAAATATTCTTCTTCTGCATTGTAGTCTGTGAGCTGAGTACTCAAAGGTCCTGTGATGCCTCTTCTGAATTGGAAATGCTACTAATCCCATCATCATGCATTATAAGAAAATTTCTAAAAATATATGTTTTTATGAATTGATAGATCCTTGAATAGTTTTTTCATTCACTTGAAGACTTCTTCCCTAGATGATAATGCTAACTTTGATCTTGTGTTATCCATTCACGTACAGGTTACATACTTGGGTTTGCCAAAGTCATTGGGTAATCTAGGCCAGTGGTTCACACACATATAACGATGGGAGCAGCATCACATGTTATGAACACCTCTAAATGATTAGTTTGCATAACAGAGTTTCAGGAATTTTGTTCCAAATTAATGTCTTATCATCATTTGTATATTAGATCTGGAAGTGGACAAAACAAAATCAGTACATGTAAGCATTTTAAGTCTTAGTTTTTCTTTTTTCTTATTTCTTTGGTCTATCTGCTTACGCTGGAAGCATTTGGTAGTATAATCAGTCAGCAATTTGTAGACATTTGCTTTTCCCAACACAGTGTACTGGCTTTGGGTGAAGACAAGAATGAGTCTGTATATGAGACATATTACTCATATAAATACTTATGGCTCGATTATTCCAATAACATATAACACAATAATTTCATTTTTTCATTGGGTGAATAATTTGACTACTTATTATTCCTAATATTTCATTATTTCCAAAAGATGATTTTCTTTTTTTTTTTTTTTTTTTTCCTCCGGTACCGGGAACCGAACTCACGACCTTGCACTTGCTAGGCAGGCGCTTTTGCCGCTGAGCTAAATCCCCAGCCCCCAAAAGATGATTTTCATTATTCTGCTCACATCTCTTGTCTTGATTATGTTTATTTATCAATTAAAGAGAAGATATAATACAAATATAATTCCTAAGTCTGTACGAAGAACATAATTCAAGTGTGTACATCCTTTGCTCAGTTTACAATGGCTCTTTTCTCCTTGAAGAAAAGAGGAGAGAGAATGGTAAACACACACACACACACACACACACACACACAGTCCTTTTTCGTTTATTTAATCCATTTTTTGACTTTTGTTAATCATGACATAAATTTGAAGAATTTCACCAAGTTTATGAAATGGTCACAAGTGTAGGTCTTTCTGATATCAGTTCCCAGAAATCTGTATTGTAATATGCTGCCAAAAATATGGTCTTGGTAGTGCAAGGGACTGAAAATCTCTTATATAAAAGACTGTGCTTCTAGATAATTCTAGGTTAGATTCATGAACTGATCACACTTTTGGCATAATTGATGTTATAGATCACTGGAACTTTGTTGAATGTTAACAATAAAATATGCACCCACTGCAGTTTTAAAGGACAGCCTTCTTTGCCATGCAATACTCTAAAGGTTAACTACTTTAGTATTACACTCAATTGGTTAAAATAGGTACTTTCATATTCAAAGAAAAAACATAGTCATAATTATTTCAAGAAAAATTTCAAAGATTAATTTGAAGAGAAAAAAATGAGACAAAACCTGTGAAGGCTTTTTCCAGAATCTGTGTGAACTAAGATGACACATGAAACCTATCAGACTTAATGACTTAAACTTCATGTTATACACACCCCCTTCTCTTCAGTACATAGGCATAGGCATATTGAATGTAAATTTATCTGGATTTAAGCATGTTATAAAATGTTTGTATATATGCATATTACTTAAATATAATTAAGCTACTTTGATATAAAGCTTGAGTTGCCTTGATGAAGTGTCTCTTGGTACGAAGAACACCAAAATTTATGTAAAACTTGACATTCAGTTCTGCACTTGAGTGTATCATTTAAGCAGTCCGTGAAAGCACATTTTACGGAATTTTTATTTTTATGTTTGTACATTGTTGCTTAAAGTAATGCTTTTATATCATAAATATTGACATTATGTGCATTTATTTAAGTAAATGTTTCCATTTATTCATAATCCATTTTGGACTAATGTAACCTGCCTGGGTTTATGGCCCATAAATCCAGTAAAGTCCATAAACCCTTTTCCCCCACAGCTCTCCCAGCATTTGTTATTGGTGGATTTCTTTTTATTTCCTTTTGGGTTTCTTTTTTTAAAGAGAAGAAACAAAACAATGATCCAAAATTTCAGAACAAGATAGCATAAGAGTAACCATGGTTACTATATTGCATATTGTTATCTTCAAAGTAGTTGCTCAGATTGTAAGATATAGGCACAAACATTTCTTTGTAATGAACTAATAGAAATTATTAGCTTAACTATCTTAACTATGATAGATATAAATATAGACAGATATAGATAGATATAGATAGATATATAAGTACAGATATAGTTATTGATATAGATATAGATATAGATATAGATATAGGCATTTTTCCTATTTCTTTTCCTTCTTTTTCCTTTCCTCCATTCCATTCCAGTTTGTATTTCCTTTTGAAGAGTATCTTCTCATTTCCCAATATCTACTGGACATTTTTGATATTATTTACTCTTTCAGCTTCTTACAGTAGGGAGACCATACAATGTTCATACATGCAAGTCTGCTTTATTTCGTTTATGAGTATGGCCTAAAGTTGCATCCATTTATCTATAAAAGTCTCAAGTTTATCCTTCTTTGTAGCTGGATAGTATTCCCTTGTATAAAAATAACTCATCATTTTTTATCCTATTCTCAGTTGATGGGCATTTTGGTGGTTTCCAAGATTTAGCTATGGCAAACTGTGCTGTATAAATATGGATGAACATATTTATGTTCACATATTTATGTCACTGTGGTATGATGTTTTTTATGCTTCTGGGAAAATATCCAGAAGGGGAATAGTTGGGTTGAATGGGGCCTCTAGTCCTAATTTTTGGAGGAGTCTCCACTCTGATTTTCATAGTGGTTACACCAGTCTACTCCCCACCAATAGTGGAGATGCGTTCCCTTTTCCCCACAGCCCCTCCAGAATTTGTTATTGGTTTGTTTCTTGATGATATCCAGTCTTTCTGGGGTGAGACGGAATCTCAGTGTTATTTTAATTTACATCTCTCAAATGATAAAAGAGATTGAACATTTTTCATATATTTATTTGCTATTTGTATATCTTCATCTGAAAAGTGCATATTCATCTTAGATGCCCAGTTTTGGATTGAGTCTTTGAATTTGGGGATCTAATTTCTTTCAATTATTTATATGTTCTAAATATAAAGGACAGATTGCCAATTTTTTTCCACTCTGTGGGTTGTCATTTCACTTTATTGGTGATTTCTTTTGCTGTGTAAAACCTTTTTAAGATGAAATTCCAGTTATTTATTCTTTGAAGTATTTCCTGTGCAGTCTAGGTTTTGTTCATGAAGTCTCTACCTACAATTTTGTCTTCAAGATTTCTATCTACTTTCTCTTCCAATAGACTTAGTATTTTGTTTTAATATTTAGATCTTTGACCCATTTTGAGTTTAGTTTAGTGCATGGTGATAGACATCGGTCTAGTTTTAGTCTTTGGCATGTAGAAAGCCAGTTTTTCTAGCACCATTTATTAAACAGGCTAGATTGATTTCTTGAGATAGCCACTTTTTTCTGGAGTGAGATAGAATCTCCAAATTGTTTTAGTTTTCATCTCTCAAATGACCAGTGATGTTCAGCATTTTTTATGTATTTATTTGCTGTTTGTACTTCTTCATCTGATAAGTATGTATTCATTTCAGATGCCCATTTTTGGACTGCAGTGTGGACTGATGCAACCGCTCTGCAAATCAGTGGGGACAACTGTATCAGTCAGTGTTTACTAGAGGAACAGATATAATACAAGATAAACAAATGTATAAGAAATTACAATTTTGGCTTACAATGGTTAGCTACAGAGTTGTATGAGGAAGTGTGCAGAGGGTTTCTGCACCTGGAGATTGAAGAGCCCAGCCCTGGGCCTGAAGCTCACTGCAGTGTCAGTGCAAGTGCGTGTCAAAGAGCTGATGGGTCTGTGATAGAATGCTGAAGAATCTATGATGAAGGCCAGAGAGCAAACACTAGAAGGCTGAAGAGTCCCAGACAGAAGTCACACAGTCTGTACAAGAAACCAGGAGATGACCAAGCAGAAAGTTAAGACTGGAGCTCTTCCAAAGTACCAGCAGCTAGTCCTTTTAAAATTTCTTTTGCCAAATTAATCAGTCTGCCACTGCCCTTAATCTCAATCTTAGGCAAAGTCTCTGGACACGAGCAAAATGCAGACAGACTTTTTGCCAAGCTATAACAGACATCATCTGGAGTCCAACAAACAATGCAGTCCTTTCTCCTAGCAGAAACCTCCCAAACCTGGTCTTTACTGGCAGGATTTTTATCAGCTTTTTGATGTTTTGAGCTCTTACCAGAACCTCCCAAATAGAAAAGCTGAAGGCATTTGAGCTCTACTCTTTTAGGCAACATTTTTAAACCTTTTAAAACTCTTCCTACAAGCCATTTTTAAAGGCTTTTGAACCTCATGGTTAGGTATAGTTACAGCAATAACCCCACTCCTGGTACCAAATTTTGTCTTGGTTACTTCTTTTTGTTGCTGAGACAAAATACCCAACTCCCAAAATGAAGGAAGGAAAGGTCTATTTAGCTTACAGTTTGTGGAGGTTTTAGTCTATACTTGGTTGGCTCTGAGGCAGAAGATAGCAAAGCAACAAGAGCAAAGGGGAGAATGGCAGTGTGCGCAAGCCTCTTTTCCTCCCTTATAGTGTAAGAAGGCTACACCCACCCAGGAGGAGGCACTCACATAGTTAACCTTTTAAACTTTTTACATTGGCACAATGAATAACATCTTAGAGCAGGAAGGGCATGTCCTTTGCACCCCAGGATGTAGAACTGCTGAGTCACTTAGCCAAACCTCTAGACTCCCCAAGTTGACACAATGTATCAACCATAACAACAACCCTCAAAACATTAAAAGTAGGGATTCCATTTGACATTACTATTACCCTTCTTGGTATCTCCTCTGAAGAACTGAAAGCATATTCCACAGTGATATACACACACCCATGTTCATAGCAGCATAGTTTGTAATAACAAAATATTAGAAACAATCCAAATGCCCATCAACTGACGAATGAATAAAGAAGACATTGGGTTTTTTAATGCAATACAGTATTACTAAGCCATAAAGAAGGTTAAACTGGAGACATTACTTGGTAAATAGATACACTTAGAGACTATACTCTTAAGTCAAATAAATCTAGCACACGTGTATAAATATTGCATTATTTCTGTAGCACAAGAAACTGAATGTGTAAATAAAGACCAAAATGTATAATAGATTTGTGAAATAGGAATAAAATGTTCAAATGGGATGGGGCACAGGTAGAAAGGGAAAAAAAGGAAGGAAAAAGAGAAAAATAATGAGAACAGAAAGATAAAGTGGAAACAAAACTTTTGTAAACAAGGGGAAGAGGGGCAGAAGGGAAGGGAGCAGAAGGGAGGAAAATAAGAATCAGTCTACAACACGTATAGGTACAAGTTTCATATGATGATTGTGATCATTATTTATATCTAAACAGTGCCAATGAACTTATGATAAAAAGAAAGTAGAGTAAATATTAAAAATTGAATTTGAAAGAGAAATTTTTTTGTTCCATTTTCCTTCCCTGAATCATCTGAAGATTTCAAACTCCTACTCACTTTCCTTTTTCAACTTCTATTTTCCTTGTCTTACTTTGCTTTTCCTATTTTTTCCACTTACCCCCAAAACCATGTTTAAACAAACTATACTTCATTGGCAACTTACAGGAGTCTTTCCCAGCAGACACATATTGCACGCTAGCTCTATCAGCTCTAATCACATTCCCCTCCCACTGTGAACTGCACTGCTGTTACCACACTTTAGTTTAGGTCATCTCAATTGTCAATCCAGACAATGCTTCGACTATTGGTTTGCTGAGAATGTTTCTGTGTAGGTGTCTCTTGACATATGATAGGGAAATTTTATTTATGTAATGAATGTGAACCATAACTTTAGTGAAAGAAAAACCTTGTGTACATTGCTTAACAATGTAAATTCAATTTAGAGTAAATGTGAAGCTTAAGAACATTTTCATTTTATATTAAGTGCTCTAAAATCTATGATTATTGCCAAATATATCTGCATTCCAAAGTATTTTCATTCTGTTGAATTATTTTAATCATCTCTATATTATATTCACTACAGTCACTACAGTAAAAGTTAGGAGGTGAAAGAAAGCATCATATAGCTTATTGACAAATAAATGACTATTAGTTTGTAATTAATAGTTCAATTAAATATATTTTGGATTAATGTTATGATTTTATATACAATTTAAAGTAATATTCATTTGTGTTAACAATGCACTACAAATATAATTCTCTTTGATAAACATATTCCATTCAACTACAATTTATATTTTTAGCAAATTGGGGAAAGTAAGTTATTTTTAGAGAAATAAGTAGCCCCATCTTATATTGCATATTCTATCCCTGTGTTTAGGTAAATAATCATATCATATTTCCTTCTAAATTCTGCAACAACAAAATAATGTGTAAAGAGGATCTTTAAAAACATTTTTAAGACCAGAGATATAACCCAACAGCACAACCACCTGCCTAGCAAGCATAAGGTCCTGAGTTCCATTCCCGGTACCAAAAAACAAAAAACAAACAAACAAAAAAAAACAGAAAAGAAAGAACAAAAACACACAACTATTTTTTAAATGTGTTATTTAAATTATAAGCAACTTTTTAAAAAACAAGATAACATGTACTAAGCAAATATATCATCCTATTTGATTTATTTTTTACAGCTATTATTTATTGTGCCTTTTTATTTTAGCATTTTGTTTACAGTCAGCACGGTTTCTGTTTTTTCATCTAAAACATGATTATGATTGACATATATTTGTGTAAATTTAATATATTCAAAAAGTAGAACAGAAGAAATGCACATAAAATATAGAATCCATTATTTTGTCCCCTGTAGCACCTGGAATTTAAGCATTGCTTTTGTTGAATACAAGTTTTCCATGTGGCAAATCAGGTAAGACCACAATAAATATACTTCCTAACTCTGCATTAATATCTCTTCCATTACTCATGTATAATATACTATGTTCTCTCTCATTTTACTTATAATCTCTGTGAGTGCTGTGTTCTATCTATCAAGAATCTAGAGAAGAATCTGATCCTAAGCTAACTCAATTGTCGTTATTCCTTTTCTCTCACTTACAAAACAGACACACTCATTTACTCACTGAATGTAATTAGTCTCTGGGCTTTGCTTGCAGGGGCTGTCTCTATTCTCTCCAAGCTTTCAATGTGTCTTCCCTTTGTTTCACAACTGTAGAAGAATCTCAGTCATGCTCAACAATTTCTTCCCTGCAATTGTATTTCTTCATTTGTTATGCCTCCCTATAGTTCAATAATGTATATGATTATTCTGGGCCAAATGTACATACCAGTATAAATTCCTCATATAGTCAATGAATGATAATCTGAACTATATCTTAAAACTTTTTCACAGCAATACATATGTTGGTGTTTGAACAGTCAGAGAAGAGAAGTATTGGAAGAGATACTTTAGAATTCATTCTCCTATACTAAACAGTAACTATGTCAATTGTTAGCTATGACATGGAGTAATATTGATCAGACATCACTGCTTATCCAAAAGATTTAATTTTCAAAGTGAAAATGAATATTTTTTGAAATTAGCATACAAAATTGCGTAATTGATGTGAATTTTTCTACCTATACACTTGAATGATAAAAATAACTGTATGATTATTTTTCTTCTTCTTTCTCCTGATTTACCTAAGATGTCCACAACATGCATTTAATACTCTTAAAATAGGAACACATGTATGCATCCATAATCCTTGATCATGGTGAAATAAATATGCTTATCCTCAGCTTCTCATTTTAATCAATTATGAAACTAGAAAAAATATATTAAATAATGCTTTTTGAATATTGGACTACCCATGGTATAGCATCATGATACCTGGGTGCAATTAAACACATTAAGAATACTCACAGGAGCTGAAGATGCAGCTTAGTGATAGAGTGCTTGACTTGTGTGTGATTAGTATGTGCTCGATTAGTATGGTAGTGAGTTCAAACCTCCTTGAAAGAATAAAACCCAAGATTTTGGTCTGAAGGCACATTAATTACAGAGAGTGGAGCAAAGGATAAATCTAAGCAGGACACTCAGATTGAGACCATTTGATAATACAGTTTTGAGAATAAGGACTTTGGGATACCAGAGAGACAAGATTTATGCACAGAAACTGCCAAGGAAACCTCCATTCAGTCCACTTGATCCTCTTACTGAATATTGAGTTGCACTTTCATTCAGTAAAACTACATGATGGATTCAGGAAAAGAATAAGGGGAAACACAGCCAGAAAATTAGAAACTCACACAGGGATGTGGGCTGAGTTCCAATCAAAAATGGTGGACATTAAGGGCATGCAATATGGACCTCACAAGGTAAGAAGTTAAGGGAAAGAAAGCTAATCTATTCCTAAAGCTAAGACTAATCTAGGTCCTTTTAATTAGGATGATATGTTTGCCATAACTAAACTTCACAGACCAGATGGCTTAAATGACAATATCTTTAACAGAAGTGGGATGAGATTACAAGTCCAAGATAAAGGTAACAAGTGGATTTCTTCTGAGGTCACTTTCTATGGATTGTAGGTAGACAGCTTCTACTGCATCCTCTGGTGACCTTTTATTCCTGCATGTACAATGCTTGCCATTTCTGTCACTATGTCCAGATATCCTTGTTATAAAGACACTGGTCAGATCAGATAGGAGCCAATCACATGGTCTCTTTTTAACTGAAATACTTCTTTAAATAATTTATCTCCCTCATTAATATGTATATGAGGTACTGGAGATGAACATTTTAGCATGTAAATTGGAAGAGGACACAATTAAGCCATAATGCCATCCTAAAAAAAAAGCTACTATAATCATAAAGTTAATCTTCTATACAATTAAATGGCTAGCAGATGAAATTCTAATAGTTTTATAAAGAGAACAATAAACTTTAGGTTTAGATAATATAATATTCACAATCTCTAATATTCAATTAGAAAATACTCATTATTCAACAGAGCTGGAAATGTGACTTATAACAAGGAGATAAATAACTTAAGAGAAACATACAAAACACTAATGGCAACATTAAAATTATTAGAGAAGGAGTTTAAAGAAGATATTTTAATTTTTAAAGTATGATTTCAAGTTTAGAGAACAACACAAACATAATGAAGCAGAAACACAAAATATAAAAAAAGACCTAAATGAAACATTAGGAGTTAAAACCTACAAAATTAGTGAAATAGAAATTCCCTGAATGGTAATAATATAAAATGGGCATGCAGAACAACAGATAGACAAAATTCCAGTAAGCTATTTAAAATGATACATCAAGGCATGAACATAACACTTAAGAAAAGAGATTGAAAGTATCAACCATTACATAATATCATGTGGTTTAATATACACTGGGATACCAGATTATGAGACTTTTACAGTGATATCAAACGATCCCCATAGGAAGTGTTATCAAATATGTTCAGTAGTTAAATAAAAAATTATTACAGTAAAAATCACTTTGCCATTAATCTTCTTTAGAATAGTTTCCCTTGCTCCAAGTGCATTTACCCTATTGCTCTCAGCACTTTCTGAATTATTTCTGGAAGCCCTTTCATGAGTGTTTTTAGTTGTGCTGTGTTGGTTGCCTTAATGTCCTGAACTGACTCAAAATATTTACCTTACAGGGTAGTTTTGAATTTGGGGAAGAGCCAGAAGTTACACAATTCCCGATAGGGTGAATGAGGTGGATGAACATACACCATATTTGTAGTTGACAGAAATTTCTCTACCAGAAATGATGTGAGCCATGGCTAATAATCATGATCAGACATGAAATCACTTGCCTATATCAGAGGCTATTTTCTACCCACATCATTTGTTACACGCCCACATAAGCCCTTATAATGCTGAAAGTTCACTGTAGTGCTTCTCGGTAGGCACTCAGGTCACACGTTTCCAAAGGATAACCAACACCTTAATATGGAATTTTGTCATTTCTTTTGGTGTTGTTTGCTCTTGCTGATTCAGATTCCAGCTTTCTAAAGGACTTGCCCCAGTGATCTAACTTTCCCTTACTTGGACTCACCTACTAAAGATTCTACCACCTCTCAATAACACTATCATCTGTGGATCAAGATTGGGGATCAGCACACAGCCTTTGAGGATTGATGAAGTTTGTGCTAATATTGTTTGGACAAAATATCATGCCTATATCTTGTATTCTGAATAACCACTATGAAGACAACAGTACACAATGTATTGTAACTCTCCTACTAACCTGTTTTGAAACTCTGTTTTACTGCTATTTTTATTTTTTCTCTTTACAATAAAAAATCAAAAGGATAGTATTCAACCTCCCATCTCAAAAGCCTCATTTCCTTCTACTACTGCAAAAGGCAATCATTTGATCTCCATGAATTCTAAGTCTCTACATCTCCGGCATTCCTTGAGAACACAAACTCATTGCTTAAAGCCCATTGTTTAAGCCCTTTGCTTAAACTCAAGGCAAATTTAGCCATAAACTATGTTTAAAAAGAAACTGCATATGTTCAAGATGCATTGGCACAAGATAAACATTTCCAATGCAAAAAGAGATATAGGTGAATATAGTGGAAGGATTAAACTTAAGTAGAACTACTTAAATCTAGCAAACAAGTCCTATAGCTCTGTCTGGCACCAAGTCTACGTCTAAAACATTTGGGAAGCCTCACCTCAACGGCCTTGCTAGTTGCAACCCACATAGCCACTGTCTTGGTCTAACTCTGGTCTCTAATGCAGCTTTACTAGGTAGGCATTCCACATTCCTGATCCATCTAACTTCTCAGGGTCTCCATTGCAGCCCCATCATCAATCTTATAAAAATTTCACCCATCATCCTGTCATGAGGGACTTACTTGATAGAACTGGTTCTGCCACAGACTGCCTAGGCTTGCAAACTTTCCTCTGAAATATTGGTGGAATCTTCTATGATGCCATACCTCTTGCATTCTGTGTGCATGGAAAACCAGTTTTATACGGGTGACACTCATGTCCTCTACCTGCAGGAATTTTACCTGGGCTGGCTTGAACAGTGGCCTCAGGAAGATCCAAATAAGGAACAGAAGGATGAGTTACAAAGTTTTGGACTAGAGCCATCATTTTTATCCACTACTGGAAGTTTGAATTTTGATTTAAAATTAGGATTTAAATTGGACCACCTGCATTCAAATTCTAGCTTCAACATTTAATCTTTCTATATTTTTGGTTATTTTGTTTTGTTCTTTAAACAGGGTCTCACTATGTATTTCAGGCTGGCCTTCAAATCACTATGTACCCTACAGAAATACAACCTGGGAAAACTATTACTCATGGTGATTCCGAGGGAGAAAAGACCGCAAAGATATCTTCTGAAAGGAATATTTCCAATTTTTGTATTTCTTCACAGTAGTTTTAAATGTGCTCCTCCTGAAGACAAATTGTAAGTTTTTCTAATTGTCTCCCCTCTGCTCCTCTTTACCGTTTCTCACAGTAAATCCAGCTCAGAGCAGACACTAGTAGCTGTGCTGTTGTCTTGAAATTTATTCTTTCAGATAAGCTAGTCCGTCACTGAGAACCTAGAATGTTCCTCAAATATTCATGTTTAGTTTTCAGAGATGTGGCCTTTAGTAGGGTGATTGCATCATAAGGGATCTAAACTCATCCTGGCATTAACCCATTCCTGCTGTCATGATATATTACTGAGAGGTGGTAGAAAATTTAGTGGGTGGGGCCTAGCTAGGGGAAGTAGGTCACTGAGGAAGCTCCCTGGGAAGGAAAAGACATGTTTTCTCCCTGCTTCTTTCTCTGTTTGCTTTCAGGCCACCATCCTGCTGTGGACAACTTTACCACGTGCTTTTGTACTGCAGTAATGTTCTCCCTCACCACCTGGGCATAGCAATGGAGGCAGCTGACCACGGACTAAAACAAACTGAACTGCAAATCAAAATTATTCTGTCCTCTTCTAAGTTGCTAGTGTCAGATATATTTCCACATCAATGGAAAGCTAACACAGTAATCTCTAAATTTAGAAAGTCTCAGGGTGTTGAGAAAATATAGGTGAGCTTTTGGCAGAGTATAGGAATAGCCTATCATCCAGTTAGTCTTTATATCCATCTAAACCTCATTAGTGTACTCTTTACTTTTCACATTTCTACCAATATTCTTATCTTCTGAATCCACAAAAAATTTTCCATTAAGCCCTGCTTATGGTTTTCTAAGCTTTCTTTACTCTGCTTCTCTAAGACTTCCCAAATCACTCTCATAAAATCTAAATCCTTCTGAACTATACTGTAAGGTAATCACAGCAATGGCCACCCTTCTTGATACTAATTTTCTGTGAAATATTTCCATCACTGCAAAGAAAATATGGATAAATCAGAGCAGAAAAGATATATTTTGGCAAATGGTTTCAGAGGGTTTAGTCCATGGTTATGTGGCTTTGTGGCTTGTGGTAAAGCAGTACATCATGGTGAAAGCACATGTCAGAGGACATTCTTTATATCACAACACCCAGGAAGAAAAACGAGTGACTGGGCTACTAATATCCCCTTCAAAATAGTGTCTGCAATGATCCTATTCCTTCTATAAGGCCCTGCCTCCTAAAACTAGCATTACATCTCATAGTACCACAGTTGGGGGGTAAAACTATCAACATTTAGGTCTTTTTGGAATATGTAAGCCCAAAACTTCAGCAATGTTGTAACTATTGGGATATGAATGTAGAACTCAATCCTAATTCCTGTTAGCCAAAGCTCATAATGAAGGTATGATCATTTATGAGCATATTAACTTCTTACACATCCTTTGTTTGATTTGTGTATGTTTTTAAAAGTTTGAAATTTTTATGTATGTTGGACAACAAGGCATAGGATCAGATTTAGGGCTTAATCAGGAGGTGATCAATTGGCTACTTGCTTTATTCTATACGTACACACATTCCAGAGTATATGACCTATGACAAAAGATTAAGAGGTTAGGTATTTGACTCAGGTAAGGCTAAGGAAAGTAAATTCTAAGAGGAGAAAACATTTTAAAATGTGAAGTGAAAGAACATAGTAAAAGAGTAAATGATTTTAAAGAACAGCACTGAAAATACTATTTCTGAAAAAGTGTATTGCATAAAGAAGTATTGAAAAGTGTTCATGGAAGTGTAAGGAGAAGAACTGGCAAAAAAGAAAAAAGAAATGGTTATGAACTGCCTTTTCTAAGAGTTGTGATGAGTTCATGGATTTACATCAATAAGGTTACATGTTCAGAAGACTGTCCTGTGCTGGAGAAATTGAGAGAAATTTTTAAACTTTTTGCTGAGTAGTATTTTCTTTACCCACAGAATTAGTGAGAACAGGAAAAAGCCAAAGTAGATTGAGAGAGACCAGAGAGTTTCCATAAATATCAATTTATGTATGGAGATTTGGGGACAAATTCCTAAAGTGAATCAAGCTGTGTAAACTCTGAACATCATTAACGTTGAATGCTTATTACTCTTTCTTCTTATAATATCAAACTTTTTAGCAGGGAAAGTCACTTATCTAATATACCTACTACCTGTCATGCCTAGGGAGTCATGAATCTGCAACACAGACTGACCAATCAGAATATGTGCCATGGTTATTCCAGATGAGGACATATGAGATAAGCAAAAATGGGGTTATTTGATTCAGTGAGGCTGGAAAGCAAGAGGCATGGCCAGCTTTTATTATTCTTTAACTGTGAGCCTAAATTTTTGGTAGATATTTCTATCTTAATAGAGAAACTAAAACAATTTTGATATCTAATTTTGTGATACAATACTGTCACTTAAATTTTTCAATACTCTGATATGTTCATTAAAGAAAAATTTACTTGGTGTGAAATGTAATGCCATTTTAGTTAAGTTTATCTAAAATTTCATATGAATATTGTATATTTCTTATAACTCAGAATAACTTTTACCTTATAATATAGAAAATAGTAAAGCTTATTAACTAGAGACAAGGTAACAAAAATCACAAGGTAGACATATATTGAGTATGTGCCATGTGTTAGAAACATAAAAATAACAGGAACTGACACATTTTAACAATTTAAGGCCACACTTAATGCCATACAGAAGCATTTAAAATATATGGAAAAATCCATGAAATTTATTGTTCTATGTTCAGCTACTAGCCTTGACTCCAGCCTTTGTATTGAAGTCCTTTTTTAATGTTAGATCAAAATATTTCTTTCCAAAGCAGAAAACCTTTTAGATATGATATTTTCATTCCATAGGAGATTACTGCAGGAGCACAGGGACTATTTGAGATTTTATGAGAGTTCCTTTGAAAATCGAAGTGCATATCACCATATTCCAGGTGACATATCACATGCAAATTTCTAATGATGTGTGCATTGAATTCACCTGGACAGTTCAATGCTTGGTCAGGACAAAAATGACAAATGTATGTAATGATACCAAGTTTTAACTCTGATTCTTATTTCCCCACAGAATAGAAAAAGGAATGTCATGCTGAATACATTCAAAATCATCTAACACAGCATTCTCTCAGCATAATTCATTAAAATTAATAAATACTATATGAATGTTAATGGATCTGGTGAATTATGGAGTGTATGGAGCCAGTAAAAGTATTTTCCACTGTACCTAAAGTCTACTGGGCATCAGTAATGGCTTTGCAAGATAGGAAACCCAGAAGCAATTTTAAATATATGTTTTGATTTTATATATATATGATTTGATTTTAGGTTGTCTAATTTACACACAATTATAAATGATGCTATTGCATAAAAATAATGTTTAATCTTATTCAATATTTTAACTTTGATTTTAAGATTCTGTGTACTATTATTTTTAATGGTTAAGAGTTTGTCATCCTACAACTATTATTCAAATAAGTAACATTTATTGCATCACAAATCTGATAGGAAAACTAAAACTGTGTTTCATTTTATTTGTTTTCCGAGCTAGGTCTCAGAAAACACCAACTGTGCAAAATTGCTGATGATGACAATTTTAAAGAAAAGAAAATAAGGTGAGGGCAAACATATAGAAAGGAAAACTTGGTGTTTAATCTTGTTTCTTTCTGTAATGTTGCATCCTGATTTAGCCACATGAAAATAGGTCACTTTACTTCTCCTTTAAATCTATCATGGTGGGTTTGTGATTCAAGTCTTTTATTATAATAATATTTCTCATGTAATAAAGTTTTCATTAAAACAGCAGCAAAAAACCTGTCACTGCCAATGAAAACTAATTTGAAATGTTGATAATATACAAATGTATAAATCACATGATAATTAGAGCTTCTAGAATATATAAGTGTGAAGAAAACGTTATTCGAGTATCTCTGTAAGACACTGTGATGAGTGCTAGGACCAAGTATAGCTCCGAAATGTGAAAGCAGGTAAGTAGATTCTAACTTAAATACATTAATTTCTGTGTTCCCTTCACAGAATAATTGCTCACAAACAATTTTTATTTTCCTCCCTGTCATCCTAAGTACTTGTCTTTTAATTAACTCCACTGATAGAGGGGACTGCAGGAAGGACTTAATATGTATTTAATATAAATAGCACTATATATATATATATTTAATAAATACATAAATATGTGTGTAGGTGTTTCTAAAAAAATAGGAAGAGTTTCATTCATCCTGTTATTTGGAAATATGCCATTATCATTGTTCTGTCTTCACTTTCCTTATTATGGTATCTCAGAAAATGACAACAAAAGAATAAAAACAAAAAACATTGCCCCGAGTACTGAAAAGGATGTAGGGTATGCAGTTGGTCTAAAGCACTGATGAGACGAGCTGGGTGTGGTGGCGCACTCCTGTAATCCCAACAACTCCGGAGGCTGAGGCGGGAGGATCATTGCGACTTTGAGACCAGCCTGAGCTACAAAGTGAGCTCAAGGCCAGCCTGAGCTGCATACTGAGACCCTGTCTCAAAAAGACAAAAATAAAATAAAATAAAATAAAATAAAATAAAATAAAATAAAATAATAAAGCACTGATGAGGAAGGACAGATAGTGAATCTTCATGTGCAGTGACTACCTACTTTCACATTATTACCTCAGGGAAATCGAGTAGTGTTGATTAATGGCACTTGAAGAAACACCTGGAGAACAAGGCTGTGGGAAGGACTGGATTTCATTTCATCCAGGTACAGGCAAGCTGAAATTGGAATGACATCAGCAAATCTCTGGAGGGGAGGCTAAGTAGGGCTTGGGGTTGCGGGCTGTAGTCCCAAAGAATCTGGAGGGAATGTTTGCAATTAAAGCGGTACGGATGATCATCGCATACAAAGCTGGCTCTTCCGGATGCAGGGAGACTGTAGAATCGGTCCTACAAGTCTTTGTGGCCATCAGTTCTGTTTGCCTAGGGCTGCGCGGATTCCTGTTGTTTGTAGAAGACACCATGCTTTATTGAGGTCTTTGTCAGGTGAGACCAGACGAGTATTAACAAGGAACCTGTGGAAATCTGAATGGTTATGTTCTGTCAAAATTGATGCATTCATTCCTAATTTCAAGATCTCGGTGTTAGGGGATAGGACTTTTGGGATATGACTGGGTCGTGAGAGTTTGTATTCAAGGACTTGCCAAGAAGCCAGTGACAATGATGGCTTCTCACAGACAGGAAGTAAATTAAGAGAAATAGCAAATATGTGTCAAGGACAATAACATTGGATACACAGAAAATAAACCTCACAAATTCAGATGGGAATCAAGGAGACACCCCCAAATACCAGACCCAGACGTTTGCATGATTGAATTGTACTCAAAATTTTAAAACAGCTAATTCTATATCTATTCAAATTCTTTTGAAAAGAAAGAATTTTTTAATGTAAACCCAGCATTAAAATAGTAACAGTGACATATTCACAGGAAATACAATAAAATTTTTATCATAAATACCAATTCCTGTGTTCTCAGATAAAATATTAGCAATTAAATCCATTTCTGTACTAAGAGAAACCTGTCACAACTAAGATGATTTCATTAAATGACTGCACCTATGTTTTAGTATTAGAAAATTCCCTGTAATATGGGAATTTAATTCTTTTTAGAATGTCAAAGAAGAAAAGAAATGGGATTTTATAATTATCAAATTCACATTTAGTAAAACTAAAATTTCATTTTAAATACTTCTTAAAGAAAATATGAAGTTTATTGAATAGGAATAAAACTAAATAATAAAATTATTATGAACAGCTCAAAACATTTTCTGTATATAGTGGTAAAAGCCAAATTTTCTTATTCTTAACCAAATTATCCTAAAAGAATATGAATAGAACCAACTGTTTAAGGAAAGGGAAAAAAACTTAGGGAAGGATAAAGGAGAGTAGGAGAGAAAAGCAGGAAGAGAAAATACAAACAGGTGCAATGTTAAACAGAATATAGTTCATTAGCAAATTGATTCTATATGCAGGTCTCTCTTGATAGCTCCAGAGGCGGTATTCCATTTGTTTTCTTTTTATAAAAAAATCTAATTATTCTACTGATTTGGCATATTATCTTTGTTATATCATAAATTGGTGTTTGTATTTTCATCTATTCACACATTGGTATCTTGCTTCATAGACTTTTCCTATCTGTATGGCAATTTTATACTTTTAATCACTGGTTTAATTATACTTTTCTGTACTATAGGCTAGTCCATCTGTTTTGCTCTTCTGAAAAACTCACTAAAATGTTTATTTGGCTACTACTTGTGTTCATCTAATTATATTTTTTAAAGTTGTTACTTTTTAGGATCACATTCATTTTGGAAAACAAATAAGGAAGACTGGAGCCATTATGAAATTCTATTTTTTGTCTGAAAGAGGGTACCACAAAAAAGTTGTATTATGATAATTCTCCTTTCTTCTCAGTAGCTTTGAAATACTCATATATTCTCCTGGATTATAGACTTCTTATTTTGTGATTCCCGTGCATCTTGTGTGGTGAAGTTCCACTACTTTCTGCAATTACCACGAGTTACCTGGGGTCAATCAGCACTACATGCCCCTCCTCTTTAAATGGCAGTAGCAGCCATGCTCTGCTCCTTTCCCATGCAATGGCGTGTAGTACACTAAAGCAAGTGTAGCAGTCATGTTTATGTCTGGATGTCCTCCCAGTATCTCATGGGGCTCACGCTGGGGCTTCTGGGAGGTGAATGGATCATGGATGCATGGTACTCATCAGTGTGAGGAGGAAAGGGGCCCTGGGGGCATGGCCTCAAACTTATATCTTCCTTCCTCTTCCCCTGACTGCCCGCTGCTTCCTGCCGCCTGCCATGCCATAAGCAGTTCTCTGCCATGCCCCTGCGCCTTCCAGTCCTGCCCTAGAGCCACGAGCTGCCTTCAAACTGTGGACTGAAGCCTCTGCACACCATGAGCCAACAAACGCCTCCTCTACATTGTGAGTGTTGGGTATGGTCTCAGCAACTAGGAAGTTAACTAAGACATTACGCATGCAAAATAACTCGCCTTCTAGACCTGTAACTAGCCCACTGTCATTTCCATAACTGACATTAGATAAAACAAAGTGTGATCAAACCAAATGACAATGGTTAGGGAAATACCGTATGTGCAACTTGAGGCTACAGTGATAAGAATTATTAAATATTTGATTCAATCATTCAACATAGCACAGTCAGCCTTCTTAGCTTCAGTTAATTTTGCACTTTTGATAAGACAAATATACCACCTTCATTCCATGAGCACCATACATCTCATAAAGTGAGGGGTTTGGTTTGAGTTCTAAGGTATTGGGATGTATATCATGTCTCAATGCAACTTCTATTAGTCCTAAGATCAATATACTAAAAAACAAACTCTCTGTAGTATACATATCTTGTTTAAAATAGTTTGACAGGGAAAGAATGCATACACAATACAGTTTCTTGTCAGCAAAAAGCAAGAGTAAGAATCAGATAGTTATTGTAATCACTAGTCCAAGTCAATTCCGAAATACTACTGGGCAAAATTTACTTTGCATAATCTCTTCAGTAGTGAATATGACTTACTTAGAATTTCAGTTCTAATTCCCGGGACTGTTTCCCAGGTCAAATATTTTACAAGTCTTCACATATAGAAAAATTTTTCTTTTCTGCTCTGTTATTTGTCAGCTTCCAAAGAATATATTAAAACTTGCAACCTTGGTGAAGTCAGGATCCTCAACTTCTTACAGATAAAAATGTTTATATGCAGGATTTAGAAGAGTATTTGTCTACACTAACAGTTCTTTGCTCAGACACACATTGAAACATTTAGCTATTCCCATACTCTGCCAAAAGTCACATACACTCTTTCCCCCTCACTGCTCCAAGTCCTGAAAAGGAAGCTTTATTGATGTTCTTGGGTCTGCTTCAGGGGGAGAATGGTATGAGGGGGAGTTAAACAGCTTTATTTGACCTTCATGTGCAAAGTGTTGGTATAGCCGCACTTTTTGCATGTTGACAAATTTGGCAGATATCATCTTATTCTAGTAATGTTCCTGGGTGAGCTTGTGGAGGGGAAGTTCATGATGCTGCCTTGCAGGTGAAGCAAGGGGAAGCAAATATATAGGAGACTCTTTTGGATGTGGTAGCCTTAGACAGTGTGGCCTGCAAATCACAGATGCTGCTGGTCCCCTGGAATGCTCTCCTTATCTTGGATTTTGGGTTGATATTTGCAACAGTGTCATTAAGTTCAAGATTGATGTTGATGGCCTGGTCCCTCAGCTTTTTCACAGATATCTACCTCTTTGTATTTCCTGCTCAGCCACTTCACTGAAGAGAAAGAGCTAGATTCAGTTTCTTTTGAAACATCATTTTACTGAAGTTAATTGTTCATACTTTTAATATGCTGCTTTGGGACTTTTAATCTCGCTTAGAAGCCCTATTGTCCCTCCAAAGTTGCTGAACTCATTCTCCTTAAGCTAGTGTCTAAACAGGATATGTGCATATTATAGTGTTGGTGGAAAGGCAGAAAGGCAAGTAATCGAAGTAAGTTACTAGAACAATCCCTATGTCGAAGGGGTCGGAATAAACGTTCTACTCATAGTGAAACTGCGGCAATGAAAAGGATAAAATTTAAACTATAAATTGATGCTTAGAATTAATATTTTTAAAAAACCAATCACTTTACAATTTGTCCAAATATTTTTGGTATTGTATGAATAGTTTAAAATTGTACTTTACAAGGTATTGGATATTTTTCACATTTCTCACTAGACATTTTCATTTCCTTTTTGTTGTTATTTTTTCTTTTTAAATTTTAAATTCACATAAAGTGTATGTATTTTTTGTTGTTATTCTTCCTATGATGAAATATATTCATTATTGTTGCTATATTAACTAGAGCTTTAGTTTTGTTTTTCTCTATCAAGTTGTTTGTACAAATGAAAGTTGTTGATGTCTAATATTAATTTTATCCTTTTGCTATCTTTTATACTCCTTAGAAAGCTCCTTTTGTGGAGTACTTTTTACTTCATTGTATTATGTTTTCCTGTTCTACCTTGTCTGTAAAGGCTCTCTGGTAGGCAATAATGTAAGACAATCCTTCTACTTTATATCAATTCCAATTGGTCCTATGAAGAAACTTCTTCCTCAGACTTCCTTGAATTTGATATATTATAATATTGCACTATTGTCATTTCATTGTTCCTTCTATGCTCCTATTCACATATGCAAACAATTCTCTAATATTTATAAGTCAAAGTGCTGTGTCCAGTGGGTCTGGGGTCTAGGGGTCAGAAAAGACCAGTGCAAAGCAAAAGTAGTTTTATTGTTGGTATTGCATGAAGTGGTACAAAGCCTTTCTGACCTTACATAAATATAATGGTTAATTTTATACACAAAGTTTGGGGAACATAATATTTCCAGATGTTTAAACATTATTCTATATGTGTTTCTGAAGATGCTTCTGGATTAACTCAAAGTTACTAAGACAGTATAAAATAGATTTCCTTCCCCCATGGTAGACTTCATCTGATTTACTAAAAGCATAAATAAAACAAAAAGACAGGCTGGGTATAATTTATTTTTAGAATTTACTAGTTTTAGCTGACTGTTTTTGGAAATAGTGTCTTCTCCTGTCTTGAAAACTGAATTTACACTGGAATGATATTACAAGGCTTCCTGATTCATTAGGTTGTCAACAATGATCTTGGAATTTTTCCACCTCCAGTACTGCATCGGTCAGTTTCTTATAAATACTTTTATGTGTCATGCAGGAAATCATATTGATTCTATTCCTCTATGGAGGGTAGACTAACACACCAATCTTATTCTTACCTTGAGTCATCACTCTACTTATTCAAAGTGGACTGAGAGAAATGCACTGTCTGAAGTTCCTCACCATTTTCTTTCACACATGATGATATACTGAAGGGATACTCAGTCTTGATTTCCAAATACCTAGCCAGAATTTTTAACTAATATTTCCAACGTTTTCCTCTTCTGTCTCCTAGCCAGAGGAAATACTCTTTTCCCAACTAGTGCTGTTATGAACTGAGAAACTACAGAGTTAGAGGACATTAGAATGTGGGCCATGTGATGATAGTATGTCTCTCTAGTCTATCTCAAACTTATATTTATCATTTCTATTACAGATGATTTGCTGTTAATTTTGCCTCACATGGTAAAACCTGAGGGGTCCTGATTACAGGTATCATTTTGCGGCATTCTGTGAATCCATGTAAGATCTTTATTCACCACGGTTTCTTTTTTCATAGGGAAATCTGCAAGATCAGTTAGCCTAAATGTTAAAGTGGTTTGTCTGGAATTACTATAGGGACTCCTCATACTTTGAATTTCACAAAACTGCAGGATCTTGGTCATCCAATGGATGGGTTAGTTAACTATTCACATGTACTTTATATGTCTCTTGCAATCCTGGGAGCATTACCAAGCACTGTAGCACTGTCTGTGGGAACATTTGAACTCTGTCCTTTAGCTTGGAGAGTATGACCGTTCAGTTTTTCAAGAACTGAAAACCTCATAGTGAAAACCTCACTCAGCTAGCATGTTCCTAAAGTTTTGCAAAAGCTTATCTCACTATATAGAGTAGATGGATCTTACTAGGATATCAAAAAATTTACACCATTTTCAGTTCCAGTTATCATATTTTCATCCATAGAAGAGAGTGTTGTGATGTTTTATGAGATTAACAAAAGGCCAAGATCTCTTCATACTACACTGTTACAGATCATAAGAAAATTACCCCAGCTCTAGAACAAGATGACTAATGGATATACCCAGGTGTCTGCTCAGGAAAATATAAATTATTCTTGGTACTCCTTCATAGATATGAGAAAAATAAATGTGTTTTCTTGGTTAACAGCCCCATAACAGGTAACATGGGCTATGCAGATCAGTTCTACTAATGATATCACATTTGCGATAGGAACTATGGTGAGGATCATTTGGTTAGGTTTGCACTAGATCACTGCCATCCATTTTATATGCCTTAGTTTTCTTAAGAGATAATACTGGCCAATTTAATAGGGATATAATGATATTTCATTATCCTTGAATCCTTTGACATTGACACAAGTCTCTCCTGTTCCACAAAGAATGTGACAATATTTTTTATTGATTCTCATGGTGTGAGATGGAACAGTTTTGTGATTGTAGTCTTTCCTAAAATAATACTTCCTTTACAAATGAAGACGTGGATAAGGTGTTTGTGTCTGGTATTCTGAATGTCCATTCTGACTATAAGCCCAATGCAAAGGAAATCACCTCAATGTTACTTTGGGAACTAATACAATGTGAGTACAACTTCCATCAGAACTACATTTAGAAGCTTATCCACAATCCCGTTGTTATGGTTGATACATTGTGTCAACTTGGGGAGTCAAGAGGTTTGGCTAAGTGACTGAGCAGGAAGCCAGAGTGCTTACTTTGTACACATCCTGAGCCTATGGAGGAGGAGGGCAAAGATTATGTGAGAGCTACACGCCCCTTAGGTGGGGGTAGCCTGTTTACAAAGTAAGGCAGGGAAAGAAGCTGCTTGCTGCCATTCCTCCAGTCTGCTCTGGATGTTTGCTGTTCGGCTGGCCTTCCCCCCTTTGCTCTTGTTGCTTTGCTATCTTCTGCCTCGGAGCCAGCCAAGTATGGACTGAAACCTCCACAGACTGTAAGCTAAATAAACCTTTCCTTCCTTCATTTTGGGCTTTGGGTATTTTGTCTCAGCAACGAGAGAAAAGTAACCAAGACACCTGTTTTCTAAGAAGTGGTGGAGAGTTGGCATTTGGGGATCACTTATTTTGGGCTTGAAAAAATATTTGGCACTTAATCCAAACAAAACCCGTGCAACCGACTGAGAATAACAACATAATGTGCACATATACTGCAACAGGCGTGTGGCTGAGGCAGAGGGAGACATTATTCGTCTTGTTTCAAGGCCTTCTTTCATAACTTCCATACCATAATCATGCAAAAAATAAGGAAAATCATGCAACCAAATCCAGTAAACCAAAAGTATGGATTATAGACTGAATTTAACACAAAGTTACCTATATTAATGTGGATCTAGTCTTAAATTGTTGAACAATAGAAGAACGTAGTCACATAGTAAGGTGATAAATACTGAAAATTACAACATAATGTAAGACACTTCAAAATAATTTAAATATTTTGAAAAAGCAATCATAACACAATATTGATAAGTAATTTTAGCATAATTTCTAATTTAATAAAAGGTATGGGCCAAATAATTACCTCCATTTTGCATCCTAAGTTATATTTAAAAATGAGAACCTTGCCTGCTAAAATGATATGGAAAATAGCATCAAAACTGTTCCTGTATTTTTATAGCAAAAAATTCTGGCACTATCCTGGAAAAGGATGCATTGAAGCCCTCCTGAAATGGTAAGTATTCAGGGTTCAAATTTATTTTTGTCTCAACTAACTATAGGTGATATTACAAAGATTATATTGGTCTACATTGAATATATCTAACTAATAAAGGGAAATGCCAAAAATAAACAGAAAAGGTTTCTTTGGGATTGAACAGAAAATATTTAGAGTTGAAATCTGAAACAGTCACAATTCTGAAGTATGATCAAGTGAACAGGAAAAGTTTGTCATGGATTATGGAAACTGTGAGACATAATAAAAATAATGATTCAATTATTATGCTTACTGGTTTTCAACATTTATACCCTTTATTGTAGAACTTTAGACTTCCCTGAAAAAAATTCACCAAGGGTAAATATTTTAAAAATTTGTGTCCAGTACCATACACTACAAATAACATTTAGTTTTCATTTAGAGACCTTCAGATGGAGAGACTGTCACTCAAATATCCTAAAAAATGTTTAAAATTCCTACAATTTTTGTACAAATAACAAATAACACTGTGAAGAATGTAAGAGATTCTGATTCTTCTGTAGAGATTCCCCTTATATTACTTAAAATACAAAAAAAAATGATGTGCCTTGTTAATTTATATGTGCCATCATTTTCTTGGGATTATTTTTAAATTCATTTTTGTTTTATTCTAGTTGAAGAATGAAGCTAAAACAAAACTAAGAAATCACATTTCATTTTGTCCTTTCTTTTGTCTGTTTGAGACTGGTCTCATTATGCAGTTCAAGCTGGCCTTGAGCTCACTTTATAGCCCAGACTTGGCTCGAACTTGTGACTATCCTCCTGCCTCAACCTCCAGAGTGCTGGAATTACAGACATGCACCACCATGCCTAGCTTCCTTTATGTCTGTCTGAAAGGGATATTTAGATTAATTATAGATCTCTTATCTTTTAAAAATTGATTGTTGCATAAAGTAACACTGATTCATTTACATTTTTGATTTCATTTCTTAAATTAAGAGCGGAGAATAAACTGAGGGTGCTGGTGCATGTCTATCGTCCCCGTGCTCTGGCAGGCTGAGGCAAGGGGAATCACAAGTTCAAGCATGGCCTGGACAACATAGTGAAACCCTGTCTCAAAACTTGAAAATTGTTAAGTAAATTGATTAAGGAACTGAGGATGTCCTTCAGAGTAAAGGCCACTGACTGAATCCCCGGTACCACCATAACAATAAAAAAAAGATAAAAGCAGAGAACTTAGGTATAGCCTTGTTCATCTTACTTTGTTAGTATTCTGTGTAATAATCCTGAAAATGGGTAAGACTGGTGTAATGGAAGTGTTGTCTCAGGTCAAATAAGTTTTTTCTTGGATTTCCTTTTAACGTGTATAAATTTGACATTTTCCATTATTCTATGCACTTTTAATAATAGATGTATTTTTAGCAGTTAATGCACTGTTTTCTCTTCTAATATTATGTTCAAGTAGGAAATGGTTATTGCTAAACTTAACAGCAAAATATCACTGGTATGTATTAGTGAAAATTATTGAGATTTTGGAGCTTAAGTAACAGTGTCCTATATCTTTGAATATAACTTTGAAAGGTGACATAGAGAAATATAATCCCTCTTTGTCTAATTCAAGTTATCTGCTCTGACTTTGTCTGTCAATCCATAAAATATTATGTGATACTTACTGACAATTATGTTATGCATATTGAAGTCTTACTTTATTTAAAGTTTTCTTCTGCATAAAATATATTTAACTTAATACTGATTTCATTTTATTTTGTTATACTGTTTCATTCAACAAATTTAATTCTAAAGCTGCAGGTGTAGCTCAGTGGTAGAACACTTGCCTACTGTGCATGAGGACCTAAGTCCAAGTGCCAGGATTAAAAGGGAAAGAAGTAAGAAATTTAATTTAAGTAATAAAAATGTAATTATACTGTATGCAAGTTTCATACTTTACCCAAATGGCTAGAGATAATTAACCATATTATGCAAAAGATTTTCTCAATCTATTAACATAAATGAATTAAAGTTAACATTGGTTTAATAAATGACAGTTGGACTGATGTTTATCTTCTAAGTCACAAACTACTTGTCAAGACATCATTTGTGATGTGTAATCACTAGACCAAATGAACAAACCTTTTTGGCATAATGTCATAATATCTTAAAATATATTTGATGTTTAGGATATAGATCCAAATTATTTTTGTAGGAATGGGCAAGGTATACTTTTACTTTTGACACTACTAGCTCTATATGGAAAGATGTAATGTCTCATACTTTAGTAAATTTCCACATAATTTGAGCTATCAGCCTGCAACAATGATGCATACTGAGAAGTTACGTATTTCAGCTGTGATGAGATGCTTTGAACATCTTCTGACATGACAGACATGCAAAACGTCATAACTTCCTTTACTGTAAGGAAATCTCAGAGGGGTGAAAATTCTGGATAAACATTTTGAAGTAGCAATATGGGTTTCCACAAAGGCTTAGAAACACCCAAAGATAACGATTAGATCCAGAAAAAAAATGCATTACATGTTCTACATGTTAGTTTCAGGTGTACTTTTTCCAAGTAGTTGGGGTTCAGAGTGATTTGGATTAATATGCATTGTACATATCCTGCAGATTAAGCTAAACTGACCAGGAAATGGATGGCCAATGAACCGCTGCATCTGTGCTCTGCAGGTCCTTGAGCAATTTGCCACTTGCAAACTGATTGTAATTCTCTATTGATGTAGGCAGTGCTGCAGTAGCTAAAGCCACTTTTATTTCATCCCTGAAATTCCCACACATAAATGCAAGATAGTAAGCCTATCTTTAAATTAATATTGTGTCCCTATATTTAATAGTAAAATTTAATCATAATTCAGAAATAGCTAATGGATCCTGCTTTGAAAAATGGAACATTCATTGTCTATATTGCAGTATAGAAACAAAGTTATATGTGGCCTTCATAAAAGCCCCTTTGATATTTTATTGATGAGATTGTTTTGGTGACTTCCTAAATCAAGATCACTCATTCTATTTTCTAAAATATATTTTGACGCTTTTCCTACAAAATGAAATGAAATTTTGAGGAGAAACAATTAGAAATTAAATGGAAAAAATGTATCTTAGCTCATTGATTTCAAAAATTTTGGGAAAACACATGTAAACCTGAATCTATATGAAGATATGTATATATACATATGCAAATATATTATGTGTTCTTTAGTTTGATTTCAGTAATTTGGATAATTCCATTAGGTTCGTAAAATATAATTAGAAATTCTAAGTATAACTACAGAATTAATCCCCAAAGATATTTGTACCAACAGCACTAGAACTTGTGAATATGTTATAGTGTAAGATAAAAATGATTTTATAATTGTTATTAAGGTTATGGATTTGAAAACAGAAAGGTAAAGCTGAATTATCTCCCTGGCTCAAATCTAGTTACACAAACCCTTGAAGACAGAGAACTTTCTAAGCCAAAGCCAAAGAGATATAGTAAAAGTCAGACGTGTTCCAAACCTGAGAGGCTTGGTGTACTGCTGTTTGGAGGGAGCCAGGAGGAAATTATGAGGAAGAATGTGGACCCCACCTCCACCGCTGGGTGACACTTCCTAATGCAGCCGGGACTTCAGCCCCACAGCCACAGGAAGTGGCTTTAGCCAACAGTGGGAGTGATCTGGGAAATAAATTATGCCCCCAGGGCCCCCACCAAAAGCGTTGGCCTTGCCTGCACTTTGATTTCAGCTTCTATAATCACCTTAACTTTTGATATATAAAATCTATATATTAATTGGTGTTATTTTAAATTTCTAGAATCGTAATTTCTTACTGGAGGAAAAGTAAACTAATCACAATATTTTGAATTGACAGTTGATCAGAAATAAAATATAGTAAGTCCATTTATTTAGTTAATGTTTGAACCCTTTCTCCCTCATATTAGTAGTGCTGCACTAAATGTAACAAGACTCACGAGGGCAATACAGCTCAAACGGAAGACAAGCTGTCCTCACTATTATTTCTCTGTGTTTGTAAATCCCCCAACCATAACTCCTGTCTTAGACCATTATACCTGCTTTATCTCCATCCCTGTCTCCCTAAGCATCTTTGTCAAGTTCTATAAAATCCACATGCATATGTTTTAGAATAAATGGAAGACTAATCCTCTTGCCTTATCCCTTCTTTCTCAACACCACCACCAATAAAAATAAATAAATGTGAAATGAAGAGACAAATATTTTAAAATAAAAAAGTGTTTATTATGTGAAAACAAACCCTTTACTTGAAGAATAATTTGACTGTGGATAGTTTTGTTGACTATGTAAGTCTTTTAACGTTTGAACACTGAGAATATGCATTTGAGATAAAATCTGTGATGGTTACTTTTGTATATTAACTTGACTGGGTTAAGAGATGTCAAGAGAGCTGATCAAATTCCATTTCTATATATTTGTAGGATGTATTTGAAAGTTGTTAATATTTGAATCAGTAAACTGAGTAAACAAGACTCACCTTCACCAATAGGTAGAATTCACTGAGGACTCAAATAAAACAGGAAGGAAGAAAGTGAATTTTTTCTTTTTAACTTCAATATGAGCATGCATTTTCTCCTGCCATCAGCCACTAGAGATTGTTGGCATTTGGACTCCATGATGTATGATTATACCAGCAGTCATCTCCTCTAGTTTTCAGGAATTCTGCCTTGGTCTGAAGTTCATCAGTGGCTTTCCTATTCCATGGGCTTCATATAAGGATTAAATGTACTACTGGCTTTCCAGATGCTTCAGCTGGCAGTTATCACATAGAGACATCCCCTTTGGGCTTCCAAAATAGTGTGAGCTTATTTCTACAATAAATATTTTCTATTATCTATTCTTCTTTTCTCTCTCTCCTCTCCCCTCCCTTCCCCATCCCTCCCCTCTCCCTCCCACTCCTCCCATCTCCTCCCTTCTCCTCTCCTCTCCTCACATCTCCTCTCCTCTCCTTTCTTCACCCCTTCTCCTCTCTTCTCTTTTCTTTCTCCCTTCCCTTCCTTCTTACTCCTTCTCCTTTTCCCCTTCCCCTTCTCCTTCTCCCTCTCCCTGTCCTTCTCCTTCACCTCCTTCTCCTTCTCCTCCTTCTCCTTCTCCTTCTTTTTTTTCTCCCTCTGTCAAGCACTTCAGCAGTAGTATTTCTATCTTGAAGCCAAAAAACCATGACTGAATTACTGAGCTATAAATTAATAGTAACCTCTTTCTTTTTAAATTGTGAGTGTCCTATATTTTGTTTTAGTGATAGGAAAGTGACTAATGTATATATAAAAGCTACTTATTTGAATGTAAACTATTTTTGAAATCTATTTATATGAGTGAAGATATCTAGTAATTACTATAATTTATCTTGGACCACACTTAACCTCTTACAATAAAAGTCTTTAAGAAATCCTCTACTTCTCCATGCCGTCCTTCCATAGAAATATTTTTCAGACTCCTTTCACATGAGTTAAGATAATTTTTGTAACTTATACCAGTGTCATAAAATTGCATTAATCTTTCTGATAACTCATTCTATCTAGTGTTACCTCATTGAGATTCTTTATTTTTATGGGATACTGCAGTAGATTTTCCCACATAAATGTGTACTTTTGCATTATATGAGTATTGCATAATATACTTTCTCAACTATTGGTAATGTCCAAGTGAACTTTTTTCAAGATTTTGGCTACTATAGATAATTTTGATGTAAAAAGTTTTGTGCATGTCCTTTGCACATTACGTTTGAGAATTAGTAGTATGAATAAGAGAGGAATGGCTGGGATATGATATATACCACATTTGGTAGACATATATAATTTTGCAAGAGGAACTCAATAGAAATTAACTCCATTGCTTAGGTTAGTTCTGTCACTTGTTATCAATGGTAGGGCAAGAGAGCCTCCACTTTCTTTTTTAACTCCATTTTTTAACTCCATTTTAACTCCATATTACTTAAGTTGACTTAAACTGCAGTTGATCCACTCTTTACCCCCTCCCTTTGGTTAGTCATAAGCCCACTTAAAGGAAAGCAGAGTCATAAAATGGGAATGGAACAAACAGGGCAAACTGGGAAGTAGGCTAAAAGTTAAACGGCAGTGGTCATCTGGAATCTGCCTGTCCGGCAACTTCTGGGAAATGTAAACCTTGTAACCATAATGTGACATTCTTGTAAAATTCCCCAAAATAAACAATACTTAGTATGGAAACCTAAAATATACTTAAATTAAAGGTGAGACCTAGGTCAGGGCAGACATCTCTGGCTCTTGGTTAGAGACTGTCCGTCAGCTGGCTCAGTAAAGCTTTGTTCATTCCTGCCTTTTCAGTTTCTTGTGAGTGCCTGTCTTGTTGGACTCACTTACTCATCATCAGTATATGTTTCCTTTCCGGAACCATTTCCATAGAATTTCCTATAGTTTTTTATTCCTGCTGGCTAGAGAAGTTGAATATCTTCTGATAGCCTCATAGGACATTTGAATATACTCTTTTGTTAAGTGCCTATCAAATATTTTGCTTACTCTCTTTTTCTATTCTTTTAACTGATTTAGAGGAAA
>NW_004955443.1:2784823-2828552 GCF_000276665.1 Chinchilla lanigera | reverse complement strand
TTCGGTACCGGGAACCGAACTCACGACCTTGCGCTTGCCAGGCAGGCGCTTTTGCCGCTGAGCTAAATCCCCAGCCCCTAAAATTCTATTGGTAATAAACTATAGTTAGATAGGAATAAGATGTTTTGGAGTAATACTGCACATTAAATAACTATAATGCATTTTTTCAAAGTTCTCACAGGTTTTTGCATAGTCTTACTCAAACTGCCAAATATTTGTCTGTGTAGATAGATATGTTTACGTGATCTAAACACTACACAATATATATGCTTCAAAATATCATATGGTATTTCATTTATAAGAACACTACTAATTTTTTGTATCAGCTAAAAGTAAATTTAACTTGCATTGAAAATAAATAGAATCCTAAAACACAGTGGGTTGGGGATATAACTCAGTGGCACAGTGCGTGCCTGGCAAGTACAAGATCATGAGCTCGATTTCTGAAAATAAATAAATAAATATATAACATAAATGAAATAATTAAAATCCTATGAGCAATAATAAATATTTTAGGACATACAAAGTGTGATTAAAATATACAATGAATATTTACAGTTTTAAAAATTACAGTAGAAGACACATCACTATTAAGCCCCCTCTGAATTCTTAACTCCCTTCCAACACATTTTTTTCCACTGCTCTTGACACTTTCTGAAGTCCTGGCAGTCTACTTTCATACCTTTATGAAGGGTGATTAACAAATATGGTGAATACTGTTGCTATCGTATGAAAAGGAAGGTTTGTAAAAACCTAATGATTTGTCCTCATCCGCCTTATTCACCAGATCTATTTCCAGGCAAATTCTGGCTTCTCCCAGTCAAAAAGACCAGAAAGGTAAACATTTTGAATTGATTCAGTATACTGGAGCAGCTGCTGTAGAACAACTAAAGACACGAAAGAGCACTTTCAAATATCCTTGAAAATGGAAAGAAAATGGGAGTATTGTGTTCAAAGGGAGAGGAAGGATTTTGTGGAGGATTAATAGTAAAGTGTAGTTTACTGTAATACATTTTTGTTTAAGCATCCACCCTATTTTGCAATCATATCCTGATGTCACTCACAATGTTTGATAAATTTGGAAGTTTTTTGATGCTTTTGACTCTATTATTAATGGTATATTTAAATTGAGTTTTTCAATTGTTTATTATTATTTTATAGAAATATAACTGAGACTGGATAGTTTCATCCTTGAAAATGACCAATTAGATTTTTATCATAAGAACAATAAATATACGGATTCTGCCATTTCTTTTCAAATTAGTACAAAAAAAAGCAGTGATTACATTTAATGAGAGCAAAAGAGGCAACACCATATGGTTTTTACTTCATGTATTGTCTCGTTCAGTGTGCAACTTCTGGGTCTATTGTAAGTCAGACAACACAATTTAGAAAATTTTTCAAATGCTCACTTTGGTAAAGGTGAACGCTAGAGGTTGTTCTCTCATTACTATTACAATTATTTGTGATTTATGAAATACTTAAATTTTGAAAGTGTTTAGTATTTAGTTATAAATACTTTATTAATAGGTTAGACATGCAAATATCCATAGTGCTTTACAATTTGTTATATTTTCCTTTACTAAGATTTAAACATATGTATGAGCAAAATATTTCCACAACTTTTGCAGTTCCTCAAAGAACGTGTCAAAGACCTGCAATGTGAATAACTACTGAAGTATAAAATGAAGGTTCTATTTTAAAACTGATGTCTTCCCCTGCCTTTTCATGTTACCTGACAACAGAATCTTGTAATTATTTGCTACTGTCATTTGAGTTTCTTTTTCAACTTCTGATTTGTTTTAGGAATAACATGTTTTCTGTGGAGGAAATAAGATTTTCCCTTCCTGCTGTATGAAAAGTGTCATATGTCTTCCAGCATGAAATTATGCATTTTATCAATCTCATTTCTCTCTTAATTTTTGCATTTTTTTCATACTTAATATTCCAGGTCTTTAAGGTAGAATGAACTTTTGAAAATATTACATAAAGTCCTTGGGGAAACACTTTCAACCCGCAGTGAAATTTCCAATGCTAAGTCTTTTATTTAAAGAAGCAAGAATCGAGCCTAAATAAACACAGGTGTGAAAATCGGGATGAGTTGTAGCTGTTTCCCACCACACTGTGTACTGCTGAACAGAAGTCCTCTCTGCTCTGCACTGTGTATCCTCCAACCTAGGGACACAGAGGCAGTAGAAGAATATCGCTCACATATTACCTGGCTGCTGGCATGTTACGATCCTCTCACAAAACCCAGTAGATTTTAATATTTTGTTAATATTAGTTTTTCTAACAATGTAAGATATTTCTTTAAGTACAATTTCATCGAGGTAACAACAGTGTTTCTCCTTTCAGCATCCCTAATGAAGTAAATAAACTAAATCTTAATATTTTTCTCAAGCCTGAAGTTAAAGTCCAGTGAACATACTGAACGCTTTCATGGATTTTGGGGAATTTTCAGTCTATTGAAAATCTTATCAAAATATCATTTTCATTTAAATGAGACTTCTATTGGCCATCTATGGCCATAGAAATACAGTGTTATATATTGAAAAGTTTTAAAATAGGTAAATTGAATAACAGCTTGAGGAATTTTACAAAGCAAAGAATCTAATGAATATGTTTCTTATTCTTTTCTTCTTTTTAATCTATCTTGCTAGGATTTTGTGAATTTGATCTAAAAATTTGGATGGTAACCTTGTCCTTCTAGCCCGTGTGTAAGCCCCAGCTTGTTAGAGTGCTTTGCCAAACTATTTTGTTTTCTGCATCAGGTCTCTGTGTAATTCAATCAGATCAACTGAATTATGTAATAATCTCTATACTTCTACATGTTCCACATTCCTAATGTGTACATTTTAAATTTTGGATTAAGAAAAATCCTTATTTCTTTACATATTTGGAATGTGTGTTATGATCAACATATATTTATTCAATTAATAAATATAATGTATTAGCCTCTACTCAGAAGAGAGCAAATATGTTTATCCTCATATCCTGTAAGAAGCAATAAAGTACAAGGAAACAATATCATATTAGAGTCAAAACTTCAGATTTCATTCTTCACTCTGTACCCCTCCATCCTTGCTATTAATTATCCGGCTCTGTCAGCTTCTGAAAGTGGTTTATTTTTCCAGGCTTAGCCTACTCACCTTTTTCACCTGAAGAAACAAAATAAAAGTGTTATTTTGAAAGATATCTAGAGTAAAACATCTTTCAGTTTAACATATCTGTGAAATATCTTTCAGTTTAAAATATCTATAGAAAACTTTCTGATGCGTGATATTCTGCTCTGCAGACATGACGTGGATACAGGAACGTGCAAAGGGTTGAAGTACAGAACAGGTGTAAAACTTGAGGGAAGTATGTGGGTAATTAGCTGAGAAGTTGGGCTAGCTACTTTGGTAGTTTTTATTTAAATTATTGAGAAATAGAAATGATGCTGATCACATGTTAAGTATCAAGTTATAGAAAAAATGGCTATAGAGCTGGCTATAAATTCATTCAACTATCTTCAATAAATGAGGAATATATAAGACAAAAAGAGTCCCACAATATAGTGAATTGACTTGAGCAATTATATCTCCTGTACTTCAATTTTGGAAAGTATGTACCAGGCCTCCCCATATACATGAGACAGCAAAATAATTGTTCTACTAATTTCTATTGGTTTATTGAAAGGTACAGTTAATGCCTAATTGCTTGATCAATTTTGCATGTCTATATCTGATAATCTGAACAACTACTTTGAAAATAGTAATGCAATATAACAGCCATTGTTAATTTTCTATCATCTTGTTTTGAAATTCTGTGTCATTTTTATTGTTTTCTTTATTCTCTTTAAAATAAAAAAGTATAAACCAGAAAGTGAAAGTGAAATAAAGTGACATAAAATCAGTTGGAAAACCTGTAACACCTCTTGGGATGCTATTTCGTATTTCCCCTGTGAAAACTGGGAATTACTCCTCCGTTTTTCAAGGGAAAACGATGTTTCATTCATTACTCTTCCTGAATTTCAACTCCTTTTCTAGAGCAGGCACTCACTGACTCATTGGCTTGCTTGTCTTCATCGGTAGATTTTTGCCTCTGGTCATGTAGCCTTTGAAATTTCCGTAATTCTATTTTAATCACAGTTGAATTGCAATTGAGACTGTCAGCCAAGAATAATGAGAAAAGGATGAACAAATTTTATTAACTTTAAACAAGATCCCTCTTTGCAGGAGGGCACTGTTGATGCGTCATCAGGCTATTTCTGTGAGGCGATCAAGTCTGAATTTAGAATAGAATCTTAGATTTTGACAAGACTCCTTTATATAATATTTTATATAATGCTATAGTGATATTTAATTTATATTCTGTGTTAGGAAAAATACTTCTTAGGTAAAGAACAAAGTATAGAAAATGTTAATCCAGGAAAATGACTATGTATCTTCCTAAAATAGTAAGTGTGATCTTTCACAATATATTGTCAAAGAAAGCAAAAAACTGAGAGCTTATTGGACTTAAGTTCTATTCTTTAATAACTAACTTTAATTTTATCTTGAACAGATTTTTATTGTGTTAAGTTCAATTTCCTCACAAAATGTTTTGAACCAGGTATTTTTCAAATCTCTCACAACTTTGTAATTGTTATTTATTTATTTATTTTCTAGTACCAAGAGTCGAACTCATGACCTCGCGTGTGCCAGGCAGGAGCTGTGCCGCTGAGCTAAATCCCCAGCCCCAATCTCTCACAACACTGTGAGTATGAACACGGGAATTTTCAATGGTTTCTTACTCTCCTTGTTAATCTAAACAACCTCTCTGAGGTAGTGCAATTTCAGACTTCCTTGAACAAACATACAGTGTACAGTTATTCTTTTTAATATTTGTACTACCTGTTTTTCTAAGGGAAAAATTTTACTCTGTATATTGAGAAGCATTGTTTTCAGGGCTTCTAAAACTCTCAAGGATCACCATAAATTGACTCAAGAATATAATAGAAAGAAATATTTTCTGCGGTGGGCGTTGGTGGTAAATCTACTTACGTTAAACTTACATAAATTATTTTTCCTCTTTTTCAGACTGTAAGAATCTAGAGGCTATTCTTGTGTCTTTGTCATATAACATGCTGAAATCTGAAATGACAGGTTTTGTAGAAATATGAGTTTTTATTTCAGGACTTGAGCCCAAATCCACTCTTGTAAAAAATCATCATAACATACAGCATAAAATAACTATGAAACCACAATATTTAAAGTGTCAGATGCCATCTAGGTGCATAGTCATGATAATAGAAAATGTAAGTAGAATGATTGGAGAATACTGCTGGGTGAAGCGTCTCAGAATGGTAACCGGCATCTGGCTCATATCCTAACTGTTAGCGCAAAAGATTTAATTTCCTAACCCAGCTGCTTTTGTTTCACAGTAAGCTATATTCACAATTCCAAGCCAAATTTAAGAGAGTAGCATGAAGATAATTAGGGCTCCTGTAAACTTTTACTTTAACAGGCTGTTTTTTCCTTAAACATGACCTCATCATTCAATAGATGTCTTTTAATGAGTGTAGCACATACTGTACCTTATCTATGCTTTAAATAAACCCTTCTAACTATAGGGGAATGAAGGACTCACAGATAACACATTATTGTCAAGGGGAAAAACTCATTAACCTGAAACATAACTATATTCACTAAGTCTAACAAGCAAGAAAATAAAGAAATAAAAATACTTTTCCCTCCTTTCCTTGTCTAAATCCAACCATTTATGTGTAGTACACATCTATGGACATATGCCCAATTCCTGGTTGATCCTACTGTCCTTTAACTTTCTTTTTTTAAAAATTTTGTGTGTGTGTGTGTGTGTGTGTGTGTGTGTGTGTGCTGGGAATGGAACTCAGTACCTTGCACTTGCCAGGCAGGTGTTGTGCCACTGAGCTATATCCCCTGCCAGCATCTTTAACTCGCAAGAAAAGGTTTTCAGAGGAAGATTTCTCTTGTCATTGTAAAGATAATCTTAAAACTGTTCCAATTAATTTTGTCTGTCGTTATTTATTCATGTATTTTAAATGAGATATCATACACATGAAATAGTAAATAAAATAAAACAGCAGATAAAATCATAATATATAAAAACAATCATGCTTCTAACATCTGGTACCTAAAATCCAGTAATATGGATACTATTTATTTATGATAGTATCAGCTTACTACTCTTAGAGGTGAGCATTGTGCCTGCACACTAATACATTGTATTTACTTAATTTTAGATTTACCATATGTGTATATGTGTTTTAAAGGCAGCTAATTTTTCTAATTCTGACTCTGCTTTGAATTGCATTGCATGCATTAACGTTAGCTTTGCATTACATTAGTTAACATCATCAGCTCTGTGTCATTCCTTTTTATTGGCTGAGGAGCATTAACAACAAAGTCTGCAAAGTAGTTGACTTGGGGCTGCACAGTTCTGTCGCAGGAAATGGAGCTGCCGAGCATCGATTCCCTTCTTGTTTTTTTCCAAGTAATAATGTTTCTGACACAGTGAGGCAGAAAGAGCTACATAAAGATGAATTTTTTTTTAAATAAAACAAATTTATATTGAGGTTAATGTCTACTATTGTGTATGAATTATGAAAGAAGTGTTGCCTTCATAAAAGTACTTGTGTTTGTACATAAACAAGAAGCAAATGATAAATATGTAATCTTGAGTAATTCAAAACTAGCACTGCCAACCAATTTTAAATTTGATGGTCAGGGTATAGTTTTCAAATGCTCTTGTATGGAAATAAAATACAATGGTTAAAATTGATATATTTAGAAATGTCAATATTTAGCATACACTTGGGTAAATTTTTTAGTTGTATAAAACCTATAGTGATAAAAATAAAATGAAATGTGCTTTATTTCAATAGAGCTTCATGTCAATAGAGCTTCATATTTGTGATTGGTTTTATCTCTTACTTATAAGTCTTGTGTTACTGGTAAATGTATGTATATATAAAGCTGTAGGAAAGGTTATTAAAATAAGAGCTCATTTCAATTTTTGATGTACATTTCATAATAAGCCTGAAAGTATAAATAAAATCCAAAAGGGACAATAGATATTTTGAAAGGGAAAGAAACTGCTCAAAGGGAAGAAACAGTTGGGATGGGGGAAAGGAGAAAAGAAATAAAAAGTGAAGGGAAAAATGTAAATGTAAATACAAGGATAGCTGGGATAATTGACTTCTAATGGTTTATTGAAAGGTACGATGTATATTATTTTTGCAAATTTACTGAAAAATGGGCTCTCAAGTCACTGGAGAAAACATGTATTCCAAAAAATATTATTCCCTGGGTAATTTCTTTTACAATTCAGTAATGATTTACTAATTGTAGTAGATGTAGTAGACTATATTCATTATATTTTTGACAATTATATACCAAATCCTCATGGTTTGGTGATACCAAAAAATTAACTGATTTTGTGATCTAATCTTATGAAAATCAAGTAATCGACTGTAAGGTCAGAGGTGTGTCTATGTGACTGTGAGTATTGTTAGCTGTAGTTTGAAAAATGCAGGTAAAAGCCAAGCATGGTGGCACACACCTGTAATCCCAGTACTTGGGAGGCTGAGGCGGGAGGATCATTGCAAGTTTGAGGCCAGCTTGGGCTACAAAGTGAGCTCAAGCCCACCCTGAGCTGCATAGCAAGACCCTGTTTCAAAAAGACAAAAAAAAAAATGGAGGTAAATTTTTTATCTTTGGTCCTGGTATTTACCAAGGTACAGTCAAAATATTTTGAGACTGATTGTCCTTGTTAACCATGCAGGCACCGTGGGTAGGATAGAGATGGAAATATGGGTTTCTTAGGCCATCTTACCACAGAATGAAAACATTTTGAGGTGAGTACACACTGTGCGTATGGAGGATGTAGCTAAGGAAAATAACAGAAGTTAGAACAGCATTTTCTGATTTCAATGCAAAACCAGATGCATGTTTTGTTACATTGTGTCTATCACTACTTCCCTGTAGATATATTTACAGGAGTAGAGAAGAAACATTTTATTCCAATATTATTTGATACAATAATTCCTAGTTATGTGTGAGCACAGGTTCTCTGCCTGGCAAGGAAATGAACTATAAGATGAGTGAGAATTCTCCCAGCACTCACCATTAGTTTTTTATATTAAACACACAGGTTTTAAAATTAAACCTCAGCTCAACCTAGAGCTAGATCTGTGCTGCTCAGAGGGAAAGGCGGTAACAGCATATCCAAAGTCGTGCCCTTCTCTGAAAGGCTACTTCCCTTCTCCAGCATTCTATTTAGTACTTTTGCAAAGTCTCTGTACAAAAACTTAGTTGTCTCCAAAAACATAAAGTGAATAATACCTTATGATTTAACTCTGTATTTTGTTGTTTCTCTCATAGAGAAGCAGTCATGGAATTCAATTTTTGAAGAACATTTCATAATAAATTGTTTCCAGTTTTTGAAGAGCATTTTATAATAAGTTTCCAATTTATTGAAGAACATTTCATAATAAATTGTTTCCAGAAATTATTACAGGGTAAAATAAAAGCAAATTACATGGGCCAGCTGGTTTCAAGAGGAACGTCAAATGGCTCGTCGGGTCAGTGGGTGTCAGGAATTTGGAATAGTTTTGAACTTAATATAAGGAGCTCTCTTATAATTGATTAAAATACATTCCCCAGTGTCTGCGTACTGAGGAACAGCATCCCTTTGGCAGAGGTGTTCTGAGAAAACAGCATTTAAAATAACCTTTAAAATTTCCTATACATATAAATTCTTGCATAATTTTTTATTATCTAAAACAATTTCATGAATTATAAGCATGCCTTGTGTTAAATAGATGTTACTTAGATTTTATACTGTACACTACCATTTCTACACATTTGACTTCACTATTTTTTAACATTGCTTTTCTGGCAATTTAATCCAGAAATAGCATTGAACCCTGTTTACTAATGCAGATCCCCCATTATTGGAACAGGATAAGCTACAACTGTAAAGACAATTGTCCAAATGTAATTTGTTTCCTAAATATTTCTCCGTATCAATTTCTCTGTGTTGTTATTTCATCACTATTTTTCCCCCCTCTCAGAATATTCCAAAGAATTTTAATCCCGTGTCTTAGAGACTACTTTGCCTCTGGCTATAGAGTTTCTTCCACATTTGGATCCTAATACTGTGATGCATTTGGTTTGGCTCTATCTGACCTCAAGCATGTGATGATAGTCCAAAGACTAGTACTCACTGAAATCATTCTTCATTATTTCATGTGACATTCTGGAAAACAAAGAGAATGTGTATGTTCTGCTTAAGTTCTATTTTTCAAATTTAGTCTTTCTCTAACTTGAATTTCCCAACAATAGAACATGTAGCAGCAGAAATAGTCTTTCTGTAGTTTTTTTTTTTTTTTTCCTTGACCTATGGGGTATTTGAATAGTGCACCTTCCTTCCTTCTTATTCTCTTAAATCTGGTGTCCTTTACTTCTTTCTTGTCTTTCATGAAATTCAGTCCAATGGCTTGATAACTTGTTTTACCAATTAACAGCTCTGTCCTTCCACAACATGTGCGTCACTATGAAGTTCATCGATTCCTTTTCCTTTCTAAAATAGTTCTCCAAATACGGTCTTGTTCTGTCCTGTAATAAATATTTATGAACATAATGACTTCTTCAGTTGTCCAAATCACACATTGTTTGAATGCAGCAATGATCACCTCTCTGTATAGTGCAATTCTGCTCTCTTGTTCTTTAAAAATGTATTGTAATCTCATTTTTTCAATTCTGGGCTCTATTTAGTGTGTGACGTTTTCTGTACTACTTCTTTTAAAAAGCTAAGTATATAAACGGATGGATATGTTTTCAAAACACTTCAAAAGAGTACACCTCTTTATTGTAAAATTGATTAATTATTTTTAATTAATTAGCCTGAGACATCCTAAGGTTATACTCTGTTAATGTCTTCCCAATATGATTTAGAATTATGCAAGAGTTGTTTCACAGAGTTATTGGGTGTTGGTTTCTCTCTCTGATATGTTAAGAGGATGCTTCTTCTTTTTATTTATTTACTCTTCCGTATGGAGATTCTCAATAACTCTCTGATATTTTATTTGTTTTTCTTAGATATGTTTTAAGTCTCATTCTTCTTCATTATAATTTTTAAAAATTACCTTCTCTAGCCCTATCGAAAGAGCAGTAAAGGATAATTTCATTTCCCTTTCTCTTTTCATTTTTTCCCAAGTAAATTTCTTTTTCCAACATAATTAGCTTGCGTACTTAATTTCCATTTTCTCTCTTCACTGCTGCGCCCATTTCAAATTCAAGAGAAGCCCTTAAATAGAACTATTCCATTTTGAATCTCAGCACAAATTTAACTCTAAGAAAGTCTTTCACACACTCATATCTTTCTAATGTTACTCTGTTCTTTGCCTTTGCACTTCTAATAATACCCTGGAAAGGTACTACAAATTCATGAGATTCTATGTATCCATTACAATAATTTTCTTCCTCACTGTCTTTATGCACTCATTGATAGAATTGGTGTACTCTGTGACTGAAACTGCAGAGGCATCATGAGAGAGATCTTATAAATTCCGTGGACTGAAGGCAGGTTTTATCATCAGTGTTGCATTTTTGGACTTAGATACAATTGTTAATAGAGGACAAGAAAAAAAAACTGCTAGGGAATTACTCAAGCATTACCTGTCAATGATTTAGACAACTTGTGTCTGCCAGACAGCCTGTTCCTTATTCAATGTAAACTAGAGGGATGGAATAATTTATCCCTTTGATACTTTGTAGCTGTCTGTTATAAATGCTTCAGACTGTCACAATGAGTATAATGCTAGAACCGCACTTAGAGTTGTACTATGTGTATTCTACACTTAGGTCCCTAGCCACATTGATTTTATCTGATTTTTTGATTTAAAATAAAAACCAGACCACAGTACTGAAGAAGAGAAATTTCAAGGAGAAAAAAATCAAATATATTTTCAAGAAAAGTGCCTTAGAGTATTTGTATTTCTTATTCAATATCAGTTAGTATTTACCAGTCATGGTAGCTGTCCACTGGTGATTAGAAAAATGAAATTGTTCATCCCATTAATAGATGATGAAAGAGTGTTTCCTGCTTTTCATTACACCCATGTTCATCTATTTGAATTGCTTTAACTCATCCCAACACTCAAGATAACATCTCTTTTATTATCAACCAAATCATGCAAACATGTTCTTGAGGATACCAGCCAATGTTGCTTTTCAGATTTATACTCCTTTGTGGAATGAAAATCCATTATAAACCTGTCACAATTCTTTACCCAAAGACTTGGGGCTCTCAATTTGTATTTTGCCTCTCAAGTGCTAGCTTATGGTTCTTTCCTGAAGATTTTCTGTAACTGCTCAAAGCTTTTCCATTTTAAGCAACAAAAAAGATTGCATTGAAAAGAGAACAGCAAATGTGTCATGCGAAATGACAAAGTAGGCATCTCTGAAGGTTGGGCTGTCTTTGCTCCAATCAAAGGGAAAAATAATATTTGTAAATAACTGCTTTGAAACTCCTCAATGTGGTTGGACATAACAATTGGAGAAGTGCCTATAAAAAGGAGGGGGCATCGTCATCTGCCAAGAGAATGGTGTGTATAAACCGGGCATCCAACACCTATTCCTTGTCTTATTGCCAGGTTAGCAAAGTGCATCCTTGGAGCGGACGGCTGTGCCGGGATGAACATGCTGGCCCATGGCTTCCATGAATTTGGAAGTGTACATTTTAGTTGGAGTAATTTCTAATGGATCCAGAATTTCTGCGATGGTGATAAAAGTGTTGCAAAATTAATATGGATGATGATACTGCAACAATTTTAATATATTATAATGCACTTAAAATATAAATTGCATGGTATGTAAATAATATCTCAACAAAACTATTATTAACCTCTGTTGCCTTCCTTTCCACCCACATATACCAATAAAAGCTTGAATGGCTATATTTAAACACAGTTACAATAGCAGATATAGAAATTTTTAGAGAAGTTGGAATCCTCACCTATATCCAGTGGGAATATAAGAAAAGTTTTATCAGTTTTGACAAGCTTTAACAGTTTTCTAAACAGATTTTATGTACACATAGTAAATAAACCTGTACTTCCACATCTGTTTCTATCCATCAGAAATGTATTTGTATCCACACTAAGGCTTGTATATCAATGCTCACAGCATGATAGCTCAGAGTAACAAAAACTAAAAATAGAGAACAAAAGCAGGAAATAATCCTACCTATCTATCAGCTGCGAGTGGAAAAATGCAGTGCACTTCCACACTGACACCTTGCAGTATCTATGAACTGCAAATGAATAAATAACACGTCCCATATCCATGCAATGGCACACTATTCAGCAATAAAAGGGACTAGACTCTTAATACATGATCTAAGATATATGAGCTTCAAAAATCTTATGCGGAATGCAGGAAAGCAGACACAAAAGATTTATTATTCTATAAGGAATTTGCTGGAGAGACAAACCTATGAAGATGGAAGAAAATCAGTAATTACCTGGGGCTGAGGATGAGACTAGAGAATGGAAAGAGATACAAAGGACCATTTTGGAGTTACGGAAATCAGTCATGGTTAGTTGGGGTTGTGGCTTTGTACCTTCAAAACCATTGAAGACATTACATGATATATTTATTATATAAAAATAATAATTCCAAAAATCTCTCACAAGAAATAAGCATGACTATTCTTAATATTATTAAAATGTAGGCAACATAGTACATGCTATCTTCATATCTCTAATAATTTCTTTGACATTTTAAAAATTGTCATCTCTATCTCCATGTCAAATACTAAAGAAGCCTAATGATGTATGAGATTTCTCACTATAAAGTAAGAAGCAATTAAAAAACCCAACAAGGAGTCTTAATTTCTACAAAGAATTATAATTAAAAATCTGACCTTCTATAATAGTGTCAAGAAAAAGAGAGCTAACTGGTGCTTTTCTATGATACACTAATTAAGATTACCATCCATGTCACAGATGTTAATTTTTGTAACTTTCTTTAAACATAATGAAACATTCTCAAGTTTGTAAAATTATGCTTAAATTGAGGACAAAGAAACTTTGCCACTTGAATTTTATTACATATACTTCAAGGTATGGTTAAAGTCAATGGAGGAAACGGCTGTCTGGTCCCAGATTTCACAGAGTAAAACTAGATGAACTGAAGAGATAAATCCCATCCTTTCCTTTAAAAGAAACAAAGACTTACTGAATGGAACTTTGGAGAAAGGTTGACACAGTGGAATTTATTTTTCTTGTTTGACTTCACTGTGTGGGTGCATTAACTCAGTGCTGGGGTCCCACACATTTAAATCTGTTGACTAAAAGGCATCATCTTATTTGTGAAGACATCCTCTTTGTTCTTTCTCTCCATTCCTCTCTGTGTCCCTGTCTCTGTCTCTCTCTCTCTGTCTCTCACACACTCACATACACACGCACATGCACACACTCATATTTGGACAAAATTCCTTTAAGCATCTCCGCAGTGAGCGTACTACTGAGCTGTCTCAGTAGAGGGCAGTAGAGGGATAGCGTAAAAGAAAGGTTTCTTTGAGGTATCCAGAGTCAGCCTGTTGAACCAGCGCTTTGAAGTAAGAACATCAGGTAGAGGTCTGTGTCAATCTTGCTGATTGACACAGGTCTCTTGGTGACATGAAAGATCCAGTATGATGGGCTGATCCCTTTCCTGTGGTTCCCCCTGACACAGAGACAGCGCCTGAAAGGCCGTATCTCTAACATGTCTCCTGCATATCTCTAACACACGCCTATAGCCTCAAAGGTTCCCACCAAAGCACGAGAGTTTCTCGGTGCCTAGACCATCTAATCCTGCCATTGGACACAGCCCTTGCAACCTGAGCTATCACTGTCTCTCACAGAGTGACCACACGCCAGTTCCAGCACAGACAAATCAGTGAATGAAATTCATTCTTCCAAAGGCCTTTGCTCCCAGCTCTAGGATACCAAGAAGTTTCCTTATAGCTTATGATTTGTCAACAAGAGTTTAATAGCTTTTTACATTAAGTGCCTTCTGTTTAACTTGTGGTGTGGTTTTTCTATCTTCATTTGACTGACAATATATTATCGAACAGTTTAGTCATGAAGTTTGCCGCATGTCCTAAGGTCTTTTTTCTTGCTAACATTGAAAACATTTATCTCTTTACTAATGTTAAAATAGGAGAATGTTGAAATGATTGGTGAATAAATTAAGAAACACTTCTGGAATGCATCAGAGGAATATTATGAGCTGTTATTTATATTATTGATTGTTCAGAGAAGGACACACATTTCCCCTTGTATTACTTTTGTTCCTGTTTGGTAGTAAAATGCGCACGATATGAATTTATCATTTTAACGATTTAAGAGGAAATTCAGTGGAATTAAGTATATTCACTATTGTTTGCCACTGTCACTATGATGTATTTCCAGTAATTTCAATCATCATAAACAGAAATGGCGTAGTCTTCATCAAGCAGTAGCTTTCCATTTTCCCCTCTTTCTCACTCTAAGAGCCTTTGGTCTACTCTTTCCCTGAAATCTTTCTAATAAGTATGTAGTGTAGGTAGAATCATACAATAGTTGTCCTTTTGACTTCTATCACTGACCATATTTTCATGGTTCATCATTTTGTAAGGTGCATCAGTAATTTATTTTGTTTTACAGCTGAATAGTATCCCATTTTTCTGTATCCATTCAGCTACTGATGGATATTTACAATGTGACCTTCTTTGGGCTCCTTTGAAAAATAATACTGCAGTGAACAATGAGGTAGGAATGTCCATTTGAGTTCCTGCTTTCAATTTTTGATAATATTTCTAGAATATTTTTGGGATTATTAGGCTTAGTGTTAGAGCACTTACCTATCATGCCTGAGCACTGGATTTGATTCCTATCACTGCAAAAAATAAAATAAAATAATAACAACAACAATAATAAAAGAATAGATTTTTAGAGAAACTCCTTTCAGCATGAGTCACCTAATTATCAGACTTCTTTTTCAGTGTTCATAATTAAATGTGCCCTATTTTTATTATTTTGAAACAAATTATTTAAATTTATCTCTGCTATGAATTTAAAATAAGCACACATTATTCACTTTATTGGCATTATATGGAGAAAACCTTTAAGTTTTTGGCAATTAATTTTACTGAATTTGGCAAATATATTGATACTTTCCCTAATTCATTAATTTTCCTAAATTGTCTATTAAACATTGGAAAAATAATAACATAATTTGAAGTTTCAGTAAGTATTTCGCAGTGTTTTGTATTTGTAAGATAAGATGTGGTCGAATCCTTCCTCGAGAAGAGCACATCGCCCCGTGACAGAGGTGAAATTGCCTTTCATTCAGGTGTGAGATCTTCAGCGGGCTGGAAGGGCAGACTGCCAACCTCACATCACGAGGCTGGAAATTACAATGAAAATCACAATGTCCCTTTTCTCAACGAAAACAGCAGGAAGCAATGTTCAGTTCAGGTAGAGTAGAGACCTCCTACATGTAATGGCTTAGACTGATTTTCAGAGAAGATTTTTCTTTTCAGAAAACAGTTACTGCTATTTCTGATGAGTATCGTTACCTTGGCTTTTCTCTCCCAACTTTGTCTTCTTTCCTCTTTAACTATAGAATTCATTCACTTCAGTTATGACAATGCTGCTAGAGTGCTGCCCTCCCAAAAAATAACTGCTTGCCATAGCATTAGCAAATATATATATATATTACATATAAGTATATATAATATATATAACTTATATATATATATATTACCGACAATTCTATGTTCTTCAGGAATAGATCCCAGTTCAAGTAAAGCTTTCTTAACTCAGGAAGAAATATACATTGTGTTCTGTGGTGTCCACAAGCCAAATTAATCCACTTCTGTAGAAGGAATTATTTGAAGTTCAACTAATTGCCTGTCTCCTTTAAAGTGAATTATATCTGAGCCTTTATGAATTTCAAATTAACTTGTAGCTCCAAGAATGCAAAAAAAAAAAAAAAAAAAAGTAAAATTTGCATGACTTGCACACGAGGAAGAAACAGTCCTACTCCTGTAGTGGCTGAAATGAGACTATTAGTACCACGTGACTCTGGAAGGCTGGGATGGGGGCTAAGGGAGAACATAGTGGGCGGCGCTCTTACGAGCCCTGTCCGCAAGTGTTTTCAGGTTAAGCACTATGACTTCTGCCTGGAACACAGAATTCTGAGAAGTCTTTCACATAGAATTTCTGAGAATTCTTTGCTCGAACACTCATAAATGATTACTGTGAGATAGTTATTGTTTTTCTTTTACCCTAAGCCATTTAAATTTAGAGAAAAAAAGTTTAGAAAAAAATGAAGGTAAAAAATACAAGATACAAATCATATCATTGTAACATTTTAAGATTTCTTCAGGTATTTTTCCACATTGGACTTAGGAAGAAATAAAGGGACATCTCCCTGTGTTTCTTTTTCCTAGTTACCTTATTATTTCTGAGAATTAATCTTCAAACACTATGCAGATATTTAATTCTTATTCTAGATTAGTATTTTGTATGAATTTTTATAAACAATTTCTAGCTAGATTTTTACTTATTCTAATGAAGTTGAAAGAGAAAAGTCAAACTTTTCATGCAGAACACACTGGCATAATGGTAGAAAACCCTTCACATACCTGATTTCTATTTCCAAGCACTGTGTCATTGAGAGGATAGCACAACCTCTACTATCTCTCTCCTCAATGCCAAATGCTAATATGATTTTCTGTAAAAATTATAGTGTAGATACAGCTATAATGACTTTTCCTCTAATATGCATAAATGTAGGTCATAACATCAGACTGAATGTAGCATGTTAGCTTTTAGGTTAAATAAAAGGAATTGTGCAAGTTCTACATGCTTGATGTTTGACATTATTAAAATGTACTTTTCTGTTGTTGAAGAACCTTGAAATTAATGAATGCAACTCCTACTCAGGAATAATTTGTGGGGTATCTCCAGATGTTTGTAATATTTTAAATCTAATTGCAGCAAACCTTGCTGCAACTTTATTTAATCTGTCACTCTTTTTGTTTAAATACTGGATTCTTGTTGGTTGTTAGTACTCATTATTTTGAATCTTGTCTTGAGTGTCGCTTTCTCTTATGGATAGAGAATCACAAAAATCATAAGGAAAAGTAAGACATCATTTTAAAATATGCTTTAGTTGAGATTAAAACAAAATTTAGCCAAAGATAACACTTTTAAAAATGTATATTTGGTAGAAATAGCTTTCTGACAGATACTGTATTTGGAGATAGAAGTAACATTCACAAACATAAAATAAAGGGAATAATTCAAAGTTCAAATGAATTTAGGTACATGAAAGTTTAATGTTTGATGCAAACACTTTTTATGAAGATATTGGTTTTATATGGATAACTAACATAATGACAGAAGTAACAAAAATAATAAGCTCATAATAGCATTTTCTTCCTTGGAAAGAAAATACTGAATCTCTTCTTTATAACATGAATACTGTGAATATTATTCTTTATACTCTTTAACGTCATAGTGCTACTTTTAGTTTGAGTTGAGATCTGTGATGATCTATCAATCTATGATCTTGATTTTTATGTTTACAATACTTTCATCCGTATCCCCATAAACTGTTCAATGAATTCTCTCTTTCCACTACTTTTCACAAGTCTCTTAAGCATGCTTGTATTTTTACTATTTCTATTCTAAATAATAGAATTTACTTGTAAATACTAGTTCATACTTACGTAGTTCTTGTTTCTGCAGCAGAAAATTTGTTCATTTTAACCTTAAATCATGGCACACGCCTGTAACCCCAGCACTTAGGAGGCTGAGGTGGGAGGATGGTTGTGAGTTTGAGACCAGCATGAGCTACAAAGTGAGCTCAAGGCCAGCCTGAACTTCACAGTGAGACCCTGTCTCAAAAAGACAAAAACAAAAACAAAACACCTTAAATCAGGGATATAAACATATTATTTCAATAGAAAGCTACTAGCAAATCTAATAGAGATTATGGAAGCAATGTAGACGCTAATAATTAGTCAAATTATTTCAATTTAGTAGGCAACAATATAGATGCAATATACTGTGGCTTACTTGTCCCGTGTTACCAATGCAAGGGTTGTAAACCAGTAAAACAAGAAGTTGTAAAGCATTATGAGCATGTTACTGTAAGTACATATGGAATTGTATCCTAATAAATTCAGATAGAAATGTTCAAACACGTCAGCATGCAGCTAATTAGAATGAAAAATGAGAAGGGTAATTACATGCAGATAATGATGTGGACTTAGAAAAGACTAAACGTGAACTAAATCTTATAGGAAATAAATAGAAAACATTTTGCTTAGCATGAAATAAAGACTTAAACAATTTTTATTTTTATTCATGAGGAAAAAGAGATGACCAGGTACAATTTTACAAACAAGTTAGTACAATATGTAGAGTAAAATAAAGACATGCCAAATAAATCAAACATAAATTAACAATAAATATAAAAGAAGAATCATCTCACTTAATTTAAAACATTTTGAAAGAACCAAGTAAGAGGAGATTAGAAGGTGATTGATAGTCCGTGTAATGAAGGTGCAACTTTTTTAATAGTAGTGAGACATCAGTACATTGCTATCCAGGTTTCAATAGCAATGCTTGTGAAACGTCACAGAATGGTTCACATAATATTTAAAACACATTTGAAGAAAGAGGAGTAGAGGAGCAGATTGCCCTGAGGAGACTGAGGCTTATATGCAGTTACAGACAGACTGATGAAACAGGAAGAGCCTCCAGACCAACGCCCCAAGACGAGAGCTGTGTGATGAAGGTGGGCTGAGGTGTAGCACAGGAAGTACGGACTACCCCGAAAGCAGTGCCACTTACCCACTTATAAATAATGAGACGCTTGAATCTTTTCTTCACACTGACTATAAATAGCAATTTATAAAGAAAAACGCTATGATAGAAAAATATTTTCAGTACCTTGGGGTAGGAAAAAATAACTCCTGCTCTTCATTAAAATACACAGTAAACTACTGAAAATGTAAGTCACAAAGAAGCAATATAGTGGCAATAATAATTAACATAAATACTTTACAGAATACATAAGCGATTCCTGAAATGAATGAGATCATAGAAAGAATTAAATATGAAAATGAGCAATAGACTGGACTCGTATTTCACAGAATATATGAATACTAATTAAACAAAAAGTTCAGTCTTATCTATGAGTAATAACATTAACAACTCAACAACAGGACAACAAATAAGAAAAGCATAATTGAAAATAATTTTACATCTTACATAATGGCAAACACCAAGGAGTCCAACATTATCTAGCATTATTATGGATATATAATAAGAGCAATTCTTTTCTTTTTTTTGTTTTTCTGGTACCCAGAATCGAACACAGGACCTTGCGCTTGCCAAGCAGGTGCTGTGCCACTGAGCTATATCATCTGCCCTTTCAGTGTATTCTTGTCAGGTATATAGTACATGTATAGTACATTTTTAAAAATTTCAAATGCAGAAACCCCCCCACACACACAGAGCAAACCATAAGTGACAATTCATTCCCAGAAACTTGACATATTAATATTTTCGCATTTGTAAGAATTAGATACATATTCTAGGGCCCAGTTTAGCTCTGACTTAGCTTGTCCTTGTTGTGGTAACAAAAGTCCATCTACAGGAAACGGGACAAAATTGTGTTGCCAAAAAAAAAAAAAGGGTGTTGCTTATGTGTAATACACAATTTCACAGCCAGTAAGCCCGGCTCTGTCATCTGGATGGATCCTGTAAAAATATTCAGTGAAAAACATGTATTTCAAGCATTTTAGAGTATAGAATCATATTTTAATATGTTTTAAAGTAAGCGATTCTTTACATTTTGTTTAAGGATATACACTATGTGGTTATTTTAAAAGAAAATTAAAGAATAATGAAATATTAAATACCTATTTGTTTTCTAACTGAGATAAGGTAGGAGCCTAAGGACTACGGCTTCAGAGTCAATAGTGATATACAGATTTGAGGTGGATTTGAGGTCAAATTTTTATTTGATTATTTTGCTCACTATTTTCATAATTGTTAAATATTATATGCCAAATGCAATCTATTTCTTATGCTGAAAAATTGTAAAGGTAATATCTGAAAATCAATTCTGTATAAATATTTGTCTTTTTAAAATTTTTCTATAACAAGTAAACTGTACAGAAACTTGTTTAACTTTCAAAATAAAAGGAAGCAAAAAAACCATTTTCATTATGAATTTAAATTGGAAGAAGTAATATCAATAGTCAGTAAATGTTTAGAATACATTTTATGCTTTTCTGTAATGATTGGTATCATTTTTTTATAATAATTAAAGGATTAAGAAGAATAACTTTGTATTATTGAACACAAATTAATTTAAATTCTAATTTAGTAGCCAATTTGAATTCAGCATATATCAGTATACTGTATATTGGAATGATGGAATCAAAACAAAATCTGAATATTTTATTAACTGAATACATTAATTTATTTATAATTGATAAAAGTAAGTGCAATGTTATCATCCATCTCATGTAAAGACAATTTCATGCCTGTTGAAATATCTTACATGAATAATCTAGTTTCATTATTGGAACAATTTTAAAGTGCAGATTATAATTGTTTTTCTGTTTTTCAGAAAGGAAATATTGGGAAGGGGATTAAGACATAAAGGAAGGAGGGGAGGAATGGGAAGAAAAGGGATGGAAAAAAGAATTGAGATGTGTTATGTATACATTCCAGCCCCTGCAAGAAACGTGAGCATTATGTGATGCAAACTTGTTCTGCTAATAAAAAATAAAAACCAAACACAGGTATTTGGCATATATATTAGAAATATATATTATATATAAATATATATATATGTATACACACATGTATTTCTAAACATGCACACACACAAGAAATTGAATTGTCAATAAGCATTTCAAGTACAGAATGAAGCTACACGTGGAGGCACTTGCTGCTTCACGGTAGCACTAAGGAGGGGGAGGCAGGAGGATCTCCTCAAGTTTGAGGCCAACCTGGGATACATAGTGATTTGAAGGCCAGCTTGAAATACATAGTGAGATTCTGTCTTAAAAAACAAAACAAAACAAATAGAGAAAGGGAAGATTACACATTGAAGGTAGAATTTCAATATAGATGGTCCAATTTAAAGGCCCAATCCTTTTTTTTTTTTTTTCTTTTCCGTCTTGTTATACAGTTCAGGCTGGCCTTGAGCTCACTTTGTGGCTCAGGCTGGTCTCGAATTTGCAATGATCCTCCCACCTCAGCATCTGGAGCACTGGGATTAAAGGCCTGCATCACCATGCCCAGCCTAAATGCATAAATTTAAATCAAAATTCATACTTCAGACAGTGGGTGACACTGATGGCTCTTGTGCAAAACATTCTAACTCATTCTTCTAGTCTTTCTTTGGAACTTCTGGCAAAAATAGTGTCTAGCTAAGGACATGCATTTGTACATTGAAGTTTTATAGACATCAACTGATAACTGTAATATGTACTACATTTAAAATTTTCTTTATCATGTATAAAATTTCCTCTATTTTTACTTGTTAATTCATTCTATAAGGAATAAGTTGTGAATTATGTCAGAGGTATTTGAAGTTTTCTTTAATTGGATGTGGTACTTTTATGCTTTCAGTTAACAAAATTTCTCAGAAAATTCTGCTATGATGATTTTAACTTCCAATATACTTCTGAATCCTATTTCATTATATTATAAAATATCAACATATATATGAGATTTACCTAATTACACTTCCATAAATTTTCTTCATTATGTGTCATGATTAGATTAGCTACTTCATTTACATGAACTTGAATTCAAATTGTATTTGTGTTTGTGTGTGTTGAAAACAACAGTCTGTAGAATTTATCATTATTTTGGAAATGTTTGAAGTAAATCAATCAGTCATATTTTGACTCCAAAGTCTTAAAACAGATGTGGAACTTTTCTTTAAAAAGTTAATATTTTGCAATGTTTTCTGTCCAGTGAAGGAAAATCTGGTACTTCCTCCTTTGTCGTCAACATATATTTTGATTCTTCCCTTGGGTATTCTAGAATATGTTTTATTGAATTAATTACACACAGGCGATAAGTATACACGCATGTATAAGTATACTGTATCAAGAAAGATACCTGAAATAAGATAATCAATCTGAATTTACGGTTTTTCTCCTGGATGTGTACTTTATTACTTCATTCATTTGAGGATTTCTGCATTGGAATATCTACTATGTTTAAGCTGAGTTGCCAAGATCTAGCCCTTGTATCATTTTTATTTCATGTGCGGTTGCGTCTCCCACTTGATTCTTTGGTGTGTTGAGGGGTTTTCCAGCGTGTCTGTGAATTTCTAATTGGATTCGCTACAGTGTCAGTTCCACTCTTATTGCTCCCAGTGTGGGTTTACTTCGACAATCATGATTTTAATTTTAATGCAATCTTCCTCGAAACCTAGTGACTCCGCAAAACACCTTTCTTTTTCTTAATTAAAGGAGAGAAAAAAATTGACTTCTTAAGCTACATGAAAATAAGAGAACAGATATTTTCTAATATATTCTTTTGTATTTGCATTTCTTTTTTTGTATTTGCATTTCATTTTAGATAGGTATTGAATAATTTTCAATTAAAGTGAGATTTTCTAGTGTTGTAGCTTCAATTTGCATGTTTTCTCCATGGGCTTGAAGCTCCCTGTTTTCTTTTCCTTATTATTGTTTAGTAGTGGGGGTTTATTGTTGATTGATTGCACTTTAACAGTGCATTTTGATAATATGATTAAAATGGCTACTTGAGAAATTACAACTGTGATTATAGATAAACATAGATAGACAGGTGACAGGTAGATAGATAGTGACCCATTCATCAGAAGTTAAAATAAAAATTTAAGAAAGTACACAGACAGACATGGGTTCAGAGGTATTTTGCTGATGGTTGCGAGTGATTGTCTTACTCTAATACCAAAGACGCTCGGCCTAAAGACTCACCATACACCTCTTACTTTACAGCACAGAAATCTAAAAACTGTGGCATTCACCATGCCTTTTATACTATCGTGGTGTCTGTTATGTCTAAAAATGCCAAAGTGAGGAATTTTTATGGTGTAGAATTGGTGAGGGAACATAAATGTTATTTTATTTTTTCTGCATTCTTTATGGGATATATACCTATTTCCTCAAAATTCATAGTTGAAATCTTAATCAGGGATTTATTCTAAAAGATTTTGTAAAAATCTGAACAGTATTATATCGTAAATTTTTAATGCAAGGTTAGACATAGTTGTTCTACATGAAGTTTCTTTTTTGCTGAAGTAGGTGTATCATAGAATGACGTAGTGCAGTTGTTGGAAGTAGAGGTACAAAGTGTAAAAATATTTAATTTTACCCAATTTTGTTAATCTAATTCACTTTGGCATAGGAAAGTGTCATAAAATCAAGAGTTCATGAGGACCTAAGAAGATTGTGAAGTACTGGGTCATCCGTGAAAATACTGTGAGGAGAACCTGGGATTTTGGTTAGTGAAATGAAGTCTGAGTATCAATAAAGTACCGATGTGTCCCACTCGATTTCAAGTGTGATCCACAGTGCAAAATTATGTTATCATTATCTTTACATTTAAAGAGCATTAGCAGAGGCTCAGGTGTCCATGACTAGGTAGAAAAAACAATTTAAATGTTGAAGAAGTGGTCAGATGGAGTAACGAAGGAGCACAGAAGAACACAGGTGAACCAGATGTTCTAGGCATTTAGTATGTATACATATATATGTTACATGATAGAAACATGCAAACTCTTGCTGTATAATTTCAAAGAAGAGAATTATATGAAAAAATTCTCAGCAAAATAATGAAAACCACAGCAAAATACCATCCACTTAAGTAAAAATAGATATATAGTATTCTTACTCTGGCAGTATATATTCCTTGAGAATACAATAAAAATTTAAGAATGGTAAATTCATAAAGCCTAGTAGGGAAGGATAAGAATGGAAAAGAGAGACAATGTATAATAAAACAAAATTCAATTAAAATCATATAATATTCAACTACTAGCTGCTGGTAAATGTCATTAATATAATTTATTTTTCAGCATGAAATATATATCTCTTAATAATCTATTTTAATACTACTGTGATTTTAAGAACTATTCAGTTATTTATAACAATTATATAGGCCATGGGTTACCCTATCACTTAGGCACCATTTTATTATAGAAAGAGAAAGAGAGAGAGAGAGGGAGAGGAAACAGATGATAGACTATAGTGATATATGTTTATATGTTGTATATTCCAGGACAAATATACATATATATATATATATATATATATATATATATAGTTTTACTTAGAAAAGCAGAGCTATTAATATTTCATTTTATTGATATGGAAACTAAGACAATGGAACCTTGAGTTTTATAAAATTTCTCCAATTTTGCAAAGTATCATAGGTTTAATAATGTCCCACAAAGATGACCACATTCTAATGTCTGGAATTAGAATGGTCATTTCATAGGCAAAAAGATGCATATTTTCTCATAGCAAGAAAGTGATTAAGAATAAAATTTCCTAGTTTTCTTGGATTATAAGTATCTACCCAATGTAATCACAAGAATTTCCATCAGAGGAGGTCAGGAGGGTCAGTCATAAAAAAGATCAAGGTGGAGGTGCTGATGACATTACTCTGCTTGCTTTGAGGAGGAAGGGATCACAAGCTGAGAAATTCAGCCTCTAGGATCTGAAAAGGAATCAGTGTCTTTTAAAACTAACAAAAAGCAGCAGCTCTGGTGTCATTTTGATTTTAACTCTATAAGATCAACTTCTAACTTTTGACCTCAAGTTATTTCAGAAAATAAATGTATATTATCTCAAACACAAACCAAAGGACTAATGTTGTAATATAACTCCACAACCAGGAAATTAATATAGTCAATGTGTAACTCACATATTGTCTTAGGTAATATTCCCTGATTGTACCTTCTGTATTATTAATTTGTCTTTATTTTAGATGAAACATGGTAACTATATGGAATATGTTGTTTGCATGAAACCCTCTAAAATCTCCTCATTAGTCTACCAAATTTGACCTTAGCAGCTAAGAAAAGTTCCCACTACATGAAACTGCAGCAGAATTTGCCATGGAAATTGAAATATCACACTAGAATACCTGCACTGGCAGTAAGCCTTTTTTATTCCACATTGCACTTTTCTACGGATGTTTGAATATGTGCAAATGCATAACAAACGTATGATACTCTCCCAAATGCTTTGAAAAAATAACTAACATTAATGACATTCCAGAATATATTATTAAAAGAAGTTCAGAGAAAACAGGCAAAGGATTCCTTAAGGAAGATATCTTTATCTTGCTAGTACAAGTTCTTACTAGTAGAGTTATATTAAAAATTAAATCTTTATTGGTGAATGAAAAATATATAACATTTTCAAGTTATCTTATAGTGAAATTAATTTAGAAATATCTCAGATAACTCCAATTCATTTCCATTTGTATTTATAAATTATTTTAGTTCACACATACGAGAACATCATGCTGTTATAATTGGAGCTATTACTATGAATTTGAATGATGATATTTTTCTTATCTATCATTTGAAGCTAGAAAAAGTTCAATATAGTTTTGCCTGATTCAGGACTAAGGCTTTTACAGTAGATGGCTATGACATTAAATGTTATAATAAATGTACCAATTTTCACTTAATAACTCTGGAGCTGCTTTTTAAAACAATTATTGTCAATTGAAGTAGGAGTTACAACTTTCTCTGTTATGTTTTATATTCACCATAAAGATTAAATTTATAGTTAAAGCAAATGCACTGTTCTACTTTCAGTCATTTGAGTATAGAAATGGAATAAAAGTTATTTGAATGCATTTGATTTGCAAGAAAATAAATTTAAGCTGAAAAGAAGTGAAACAATCATGTCTCTGAATTTCATGAGTACTTGGTGATAAAATATTACCTACAGTACACTTTTGTACTGTAGACGATTCATTTGTTTTCTTACCCCATGGATAAATAACTATCTTTTACTCTTTGCCTATAAATGATTTTTACTGGTTGCACTCAAATGATTTGAGAGATTTAGTGACAGTAAAATCATGGATGGGAAGTAACTGATGACATTACAAAGTTAATGCTGAATAAAGGTAAACTTGAGAAATCCCTAGACCTTGAAGTGGGATGAATTCCTCTATACAATTTCTTCTTCTGGGGGGCCTGCAGAGGGCTCCCAAACACAGGTTTAAAAAAAAATTCAAATTATCAGATTAAGATTGTATAGACTTTGTATAGCGCAAATGCACACACTCAATCCTTGATAATAAATTCTTTAACACTGTGATAATGAATACCTTTTCAATTGTTTTGTGCTTTACCACCCAGAATATTAAAAAGAAAATATTGCATAGCTTATCATCTTTCTATGCCAAAGATATGCCTTTAATTTTTTGCTAGGGGGCACCCTTACACATGTGCTACTTTCAGTAAAAATGTAGCATTTCAGAAAGGCTGCCTTCGTTGAGGGATTTCACTCCCAATTTGTTACAGCACCTTTTCTCACGTGCGCAGAGTGGTTTTGGGAGAATCTCTTGATATGTTCAACCTAGAATGTTTGTTTATCATCGGAGTAACTCAAATCTTATCATTTACATTCTGACTTTACATTACTTTTTTTGGCATCTCAGGATTTTTGCCTTCTTTCCAATTCAACCATGTCCTAGAAGTGAAGTATTTACCAAGTTTTTGTGGGTTTTTTATTGTTGTTTCTTTTTGGGGGTGTTGTTGTACCTGATTAATCATGTTACTAAAAACTTCCATTTTTGTCTCTTAGTGACACCACTCTTTAGCCAGTATTTAACCATTCTAGTGCAGGACATTCATACTTTAGTTTCAGAAAAGTAGTAATTGTGAATTTTTAAAAACATACTTGAAATATTTACTCATTAAAATTACCTTCTAAATTATCCACCTCGGACACTCTGGGGTGGTTTTCCCTGTTATTTGTCTTAGTTACTTTTCTCCTTTCTGAGACAAAAATATCTGACTCTCAAAGTTAAAGGAGGAAAGGTTTATTCTCCCTCACAGTTTGTAGAGGTTTCAGTTCATAATCAGCTGGCTCCAAGGCAGCAGGCAGAGTAGCATGAGAGGCACCTAGACATAAGTGATAACTATGTTATTCAGTAAATTTGTTGACTGTAGGACCTTTATAAAAATCCTCACCAATATGTTATAATTGCTTTTACTGTTTGAAATTACTCAGGTTTTCTTTTTACATATTATTTGCCTAATTTCTTCAACCATTTCTCCTCTAACACTGATCTCACTGATTTCTGACATTTTGACTTAATCTGAGGTGGCTGCCTGCCTTTCTCTTTGTAGCACACCTTCTGTCATCTTTGGCAAAGAGAACCCAATCATTCTACAGGAAACTTCTCATGCTTTAGGCGGCAGAGGTTATCATCAAAAGGCTACCATCTCTCCACAAACAGTGGTCTTTACCTAAACAAGGATAGGCACTCAGCAATCTCAGGCAGAGTTATTTTTTCTGATCCACTTTTTTGTTATTGGTGCTGAAGAAAAAATTCTCATTTTTTCACAAGTAATCCTGAAATCACTAAGAATGTCTTAATCGCAGTGCCCAATATCTGGCTAAAATTAAATCAGCAAAGATTAGTCAGAGATGAAGAGAGAGATTTCTGATACATATTGGGGGACTATCTGCAATAACTCAGACCTAAAAGGAACTGCTTTGCTGAATATTTGACTTACATGAGTGAAAAGCAGAGAGCTCTGATAGATCCCATGTCTGAAATATACTAGATTCATACCTCTTCCATGGCCCACATCCTCAATCCACTAAAACATATTATTATCAAATTTATATCTGCATCATACATGTCTCTCAGCTTTATAATTGACTATAAATATACAATTTCAAATTCATTAGATCATTGGATCTGAAGTCCCAACATTTCTGAGACAAGAATCATTATCTTTTGCTGGGTGTGGTAGCACATGTCTATAGTCCTAGCACTTGGGAGGCTGAGGCAGGAGGATCACCGTGAGTTTGATTCCAGCCTGGGCAACATAAGTGAGTTCAAGGGCAGCTAGCACTACATAGTGAGATCTTATATCAAAAACAAAAATTAAAAAGAATCATTACCATTTATCTTTCTTCTTTCATATATATATATATATATATATATATACACATATATATATATATATATACACATATGTGACTCTGCCCTCCCCTATTCCCACAAATCACTCTGTTCCTATTATCTATGAGTACTTATCACTGAGTGATTTTCATAACTATCCATGCATGTAGCCAGGAATTATATTTGCCATCTCTTCAGCTTGAAACCACATCAAGTATAACAACAGTTTCTCCCAGTGTTACTTTATACATGTTCCAATAACTCTCTGCTTTACTTGGTCTATGGGATCACCGCTCCAGTTTATTGCAATAGAAACCAAAACACTGAGACCTTGACTCTTGTGTAAATGTAAACAAGAGCATAAAAATATTTTATTCAACTCATAACTCATAAAGGGCATTAATAATAAGTTAAAGTTGGATCAAGTAATACTTAGAGGAATAAAATATTTAGAGTATAACAAAAGGGCATTTTGCAGCAGGTGTGCCGAGTCAGATATAAAACTGATTTACATCTTACAGAGTCATTAAGCTGCAAACATTGCAGTTATGTTGTCTACCCAAGACATTTACAAGTTAGGAGGTAACTCTATAAACTCTGGCCCTTAACAGTAACTATAAAGTCAACCTCAGAGGATTCCCTTAGACAATAAAATTACCCTTATATGAATTAGCCAACCTCTAGTTTCTCTTTTTAAGTTTTTTTCTAAATAGTCTGTCTATTTTAATCATGAATAATTGTTAAGGATTATCAGCACAAGAAGCTGATCGTGCTGCGGTTTGCTTTGATACTGTTCGGTGAAAGCAGGTACTTGTAAGGACTCAGAAGTCATTAGTCATGAGTCTCCCACACAAGTGGGTGCCATGATGGAAGAGAATTAACTTCCATCTGGAAATCTGACTCAATAACAGAGAGTTGGACCTTCAAAAGGCCTCTCTTATTTGCTTTTCTATCCTAGGAAAAAGATCATCACCACGCCTCAAAAATTATCTTCCGGATATTTTTATACCCAGTGCTTAGGAATTTCAGCAAATTCATTTCTCTCAAGTTCTCTAACAGATTTTAAGATTACTAGCCTGCCTGAAAGAGATCTTGCTTAGCTTTTATGCAGCTGGGGCTCTATCCATACAAAGCTATCAGACCTATTTCTGGAGATATTTTAAGCAGTAAATTAAATTTTAAAATCCTTTTTTCCTTTATAGATGATTTGTCATTGTATACTAATAAGTATATTCCCAAATTTAACAATACAAATTTTTTTTTTTTTTTCGGTTTTTCTCCGGTACCGGGAACCGAACTCACGACCGTGCGCTTGCCAGGCAGGCACTTTGCCGCTGAGCTAAATCCCCAGCCCCAACAATACCAATTTAAAGGCATTAGTTGTATAATTCCTATAACCTGATAGAGACTTGAAAGATTCTGATTAAATCTATACAAATAAATATATTGATATGAAAAGTTACAATGCTTTGCAAAAGTATGGGCTTTTAAATTTGGGAGGTCACTGAGTTATATGCTATTTAAATGTTCAATTCAGTTAATATACACACAGTCAGTCTAAAGTGATCATTAGGGACTGGTTACAGAGAAATAAATGGGGTCCTCATGTGCATTCATCAACAAAGAGAGCATAAAATTATAAAAGTGCCACTATGAGAATATTATTCTCAATTCCTTCACTCTTGGGTCATTAGTCTGCTTTCAGGGTGTTAGCTGAGTTTGTACTAAAAGACTGCTAGTAGCCTGGACTCAATTATTTGGTACAGATGAGAAGTGATCTCAGAGACTTCAACATAGAAAATTGTACCCAAGATTACATTCTTTGATGTAGCGATAGCTGATTGTATTTGCTACAGTACTGTTTAGTAGGACCTGAAATACTATGTGGTCAAGACTACCTTATTCCTTAAGACTTCTGACTGGGCCTTCAAGCAGGTAAATAGCAATGCTACATATTTGTCCAGAAACTAATGGCTACCACTCCTTCTAGTTATCAGAGTATTTTCTTAACTGGATATCACAGAATTAAATAGACAAACTGTATTACTTTCCTATTGCAGAGAAAAAAATGCTATAAACTTTGTGACTTAAAACACATATTTGTTATCTCACAGTCTGTGAGAAGCCTTAGCAGACATGACTGAATACTCTGCCGAAGGTGTCTCAGACCAAAGTCAAGTTGTTGGTTGCCTGGAAAGCTCTGGGGAACCATCTAACTCAAGGTTCATTCAGGTTATAGGCAGAATCAATTTCCTTACTGGCAAAGGTGGAGGTCTCTGTCTTTCTACTGGGTGATATCCAAAGATTGCCTCAACAGTTACTCGCTGCTCTGAATTACTTTCTCTCTACCCCAGTACATCTTCAAAGCTGCTCCAAATCTTTCTTCAGCAAATTGTCTCCATGCAATCTCTATAACTTCTTTTTCTTTTTTGCCACCTGCAAGAAAAATAATCTCCTTCTAAAGGGCTCATATTGCTAGGTTCATCCTGGTCCAATTATCTCCTCAGTTTAAAGACAACCAGTTAGAGACCTTAATTATGTCTACAAGTCAGTCATGGCAGCACACACCTGTAATCCCAGGACTTGGGAGGCTGACGCAGGAGAACTGCTGCAAATTCGAGGCCAGCCTGAGCTACTTAGCAAACCTCTGGGCAAAAACAGTAATAATAAAAGAAGGAAGGGAAAAATATATATGGATACACAAGGATAGCTGGTATAACTGTACTGCTGATGTCTATTCGTCTATTGAAAGGAACAGTTAATGCTTAATTTTTTTTTCTTGACCCATTTTTCATGCCTGTATCTGGTAATCTGAACAACTAATTTGGAGACAGCAATATGCAATATAACAGCTGTTGAATTCCTGCCATCTTGTTAATTAAGCTCTGTATTGTTTCTAATTTTCTTAAATTACTCTTTATTCTTTTTAAGTGTTTGTACAATTTTCCATTCTTATATCTGGTAATGTGAGCAACTTCGCTGAAGATAACAATATGTAATATAACAGACATTATTGATTCCTATCATTTTTGTTTTGAAATACTGTATCATTTTTGTTTTTGTGTTGTGTTGTTTTTGTCTTTGTTCTTATTTTGTTATTGTTTCTTCTCTTTAAAATAAATAACAATAAGATAACTCTAAAAATCCCTTTCACCAAATAGTGCAGCACATCATAGAGACACACTGGGGAGAAGGTCTCAGAGACCATATTAGAACCGTATTGCTGAGGAAAAAAAAAAAAAAAAACTAAGGTGAAATTTTTTATCACATATAAAAACCACATTAGAAGAGATAATCAGGATCTACCTGATGAAAATCATGAAACGGTTAAATTAAAAAATGTGATTCCATGTCATTACTGTGACAGGTGGTTATTTGTCATGAACAGTGTGAAATAAGAACCAAACCTGATCAAGAAGTAGAAATAGATATAAATATGTGTCAAGAGGAAAAATGAGTAAAAGAGAAAGCCAGCAATATTCTGTTACCGCTAATCATTCATTCCCAAGGATTAAAAACACAACACTGAACTCTCAAATTGTACTTCTAAGGTCGACCGTTTGGCAGGTTCCTGTGATGGGTACCTTTTTCTTTTCAAAAGGACTTTCAAAACTACTAGAGTTTTATTTACAAAGAAGCAAAGGTATGACAGTCATTAAAATCTAAATTGAACAGTGTCAAAGCTTTACTCTCTTCATCCCTTTTCTTGTTTGCTTTCATTGCTCATTTCCAGCACACAGTGGTTACACTCATTGTGGGAAGCTGGTATATGCAGACAATATATCGTAATTCTTTTTAAAATTTTTTTAAACTCTTTCATATGTAAGAGAAATAGTCTGGTGGCAGAGTGGCTCAAGCAGTATTTTGAGGGCTAAGATATATCTTAATCCATGAAAGGCAGGAGGAATCTAATACCAGGTCTTCACAAAACTGCCCTGTGCCCTCTGCCATTTGCTTTCCACAGTGCAATCAATAACTACCAAAAATAACAATTTATTCCACTCAACTCTTTCCTAGTAGACATCCAATCCATTCAGCATCTTCCTAAATTTGGCCTATGGCGTGGTGCAGTTTTATAACTTCCCTGCCTTTTATTTAACTTAAAAACTTCATATCTTTTCCATTACTGTGCTTTTTAACATTTCAAATTTTGGACTTTCCATATGATATTTACCTATGTAACATTCCTTTTAAAAATATAAAATATAGAGTAGTCTTTCCTTTTGAGAAGCAAAATGTGCCCCTTCCACCTTATTTCTACTTGTTTCATGTGAGCAGTTTATTAGTAATCCCACCAAAGCAGATTTCAGTTTAAGCATTCTTTGCTATATGGTTTTTTTTTTTTATTTTTTTTATTTTTATTTTTATTTCTTTTCTAAGGAACTGTCCTCCCAATTAGAATTACGGCTTTCTTCACTGCTTGTTATGGACTATGTTTTTGTATTCCTGAAAAACTCATACATTTTAATGCTAAGCTCCAGTGAGGTAGTATCAGGGAACAGTGCCTTTGGCAGGCGTAATGGCTGACACATTGTGTCAATTTGAGTTCAGAAGTTTAAGCAATTCAGCAGGGGACCAGCGTCTTCACTTTGTAAGCATCTTCATCCTGTGTAAGAGGTGGGCAGGGAGATGGTGTGATTGCTATACCTGTCCTGGGGGGTGGTAGCCTGTTTACAATACAAGGGAGGAAAATAGGCCCACCCACCCCCTTTTGCTCTTGCTGCTTTTGCTGTCTTTGGCCTCCTGGACGTGTTGCCTCTGTGCCACAGCACCCTGCCTTGAAGCCAGCTGAGTATGGACTGAAACCTCTACAAACTGTGAGCTCAATATTCCTTTCCTTCCTTAATTTTGAGCCTCAGGCATTTTGTCTCAGCAAGGAGAGGAAAGTAACCAAAGACAGGTAAATAACTTCAGATGATGACGTGAAGATGGAGTCTGCGTAGCAGGACTGTTTTAAGAGAAAGAGATGTGCCCTGCCTTCTAGAGGAGGCTGGAGAAAGAGGACATTCTTTTGAAGACGTCTGTCGCTGATAGCAGGATCTGCCGGCACCCTGGTATAGGAATTCCTAGCCTTCACAACTGAGTATTTAAGTTTCTTTTAAGACAACAAATATATCATAACTTTGTTATAGTAGCCTGAAGTGACTAAAGTACAAGCACATTTGACCAATGTGAATAGAAGCAAAAAATTTATACTTCTAAGACTTCAAATTTAATACCATAGTGGGGGCTGGGGATTTAGCTCAGCGGCAAAAGCGCCTGCCTGGCAAGCGCAAGGTCGTGAGTTCGGTTCCCAGTACCGGAGAAAAACAAACAAACAAAAAAATTTAATACCATACTGGGCACATAATATGGAATGGATATAGGTTTTGTCCTTAATTAAATAAGTGCAATGTATTCTTATTTTTTAATATAGCAATGTCATATCGAATAGGAAAACTTGATTTTAAAAAATCAAATTAGTGTATGCCAAGAATCTGTGGTTATGTTATATTAAATGGCACTCAAGATTACATAATTATAGTATTTCAGACAATTTACTTTGAAATGTATAATTTACTAAATGTATAATTACTTTAATAACAAAATTAAGTTTATTATACTTTCTTTAAAATTTTCACATAGTTTTAAAATCAAGTCTATGAAATGTTTTGTAAATTAATTACATTAAGTTGCAATTCTTCAGGCCAAGGATATAGCTAGTGGCGTGAACGTCTTCCTGGCAAGCGCAAGGTCATGAGTTTGATTTCCAATAGCTCCCTGCAAAAAAGTTGCAATTCCTTTTTTATGATAAAATTGTTTAAATATCAATTTAGTCCACTAATTCAATTCAACTTATCTGTCAACTTCGATGAGAGAAGAATCATCTTTATTTCCATTTAGTTCTATCTAAAATTCAGCATTTTAAAAGAAAGTAGACAGACAGCATAAGTAGGCCTTGCAGTGTCCATAGGATTATCATAAAGGGGAATTATAAATATGTTAAAATTACTTTGTGTCCAACTAATTATTAATTGGTGCCAAACCATATTAATGAATGCATAAAGAAGCACATATGCAATTATTGTATTTCTGTTAATTTGTTTACTTTATTTAAGTGCAATCAGTTTTATGTAGTTTATCTTCTGCATTTAAAATATTATCTTGAAATGGTCCATAAGTTCACTAAATTACTGAAAAACATTACAGCACAATTGTTAAAAATGCTCAACTTCATTACTGTGCCTATGTAAGATTTGTTACAGCTGAAATGATTAACATAATATTTTACATAATTATTTCTTATGCTGTTATGTACAAAGTTGACAAATTCCTGAAAACGCTGAACTCCAAACCTCTCAGGAATTTGAATCTGTCAGATGGTTTTCTTCTTTAGGATTTGAGTCTCTGAAGAAGAGATTGTGCTATTCTTTCATAGCACGCAGTCTGAATGATAATGTACTATCACTCATCTGCTGTGTCTTGTCTTTCTATTCACTTTGTTGTCTTTAAGAAGTCACACCACACACACACACACTCACATGCACATGCAGAAACATGAATGTGTGCACAGACACCGACACCCCCCACATCAATTATATTGATTTTAGCTGTATTTTGAGAAGGAAAGGAGATTAATGCCTTCTGTCAGGCTCCCCTCTCTCATTATAACTCATTAGCACTCAACTGTGTGTTGCAGGCAATTTTCAATGTAAATAAATGAACTTTATTACATTATTTGAATGGCTGCTTAAAATTTCATAGTGCGTGTACCATCATTATCTTAACCAGTCTCTATGAGGTACAAGTATGTGGCTTCTGGAAAAACAGTGTTTGTAAAAAATAGTGCATAAGTACTTTTGTATACTTACCTTTTGCCATCTGATTATCTTATTTAAATAATTCCTAAAAACTAATGGTAATGAGTATTCATTCTGTATCCAGATTCATGTTCCCTTCTTCCTCACTCTGTGTGCCTGAATGAATTCCTTAACCCCTTCAGGGTCTGCTTTCCCGTGTGCCTAAAGGACAGCTACAGGAGCACTGTCTCTCTCAGGTTGTTGGTAATGATTTCATGAAATAACATGAATTCTGTTTCTCACACCAAATAGGCATTTAATAAATCTGGTTATTATTAATATCAACATAGTAATACTGTTTTTAGTACTTTTGTTATTAAAGATAAGTTTTTAATTTGTAACAGATTTTTTAAATGTTCTTTCACTTGTTTTTCAAAATTTTGAACTATTCCTTTTAAATTTTTGTTTATGGCGATTTTAAACTGGCGAATCATAAGGATGTTACTTTCCCTTCAGGTTTTAAAATAAATTTAATACAACCTTCCCTAGGCAAAAGTTAAAAGCATTGCATAACTAACTTTTTGAGCTAATTTTATAGCTTGAAACTCCACTTTGAACTCATTGTTGGATTAAGCATTTTTGTTAGAAAGTGTAATTAATGATAATTTTAATGCTTTTTCAACATCCCTCTGCATTTTGACATTATGAATATTATTCCAATACTGAGAAAAACAATCAGAAGATGAAACATATAAGGACAATATCAGTCGCTATAACCCCATTGCTTTCACTAGTTTAGGCAAGAGATAAGCCAGGAACCCGGGGAACGGCAAACTAAAAGAAGTTTATCTCTCTTGGTTCTTAGCAACCATAACAAGAAGAAAATTTTCTTCCCACAAACCCTTCTCAAAGTTTCCTCTTTAAGGGAGTGTGAGTCGCCATGCATACGTATTGCACAGGTTAGGAAAAGGTCAGAATCTTTGATCCAGGACTGGTTATAAATACACCAGGTGTCCACATTCGGGCATCGAAAGTGAATAATAGGGAATATTATTGCTAAAATCTCTGTCCGTTAAGGGTTATGTTATATGCCTTCAAATTAATAGTTATTTTATACTTTTGCTGGTATCAAATTTAGTTTTAGGGTATAAATATAGTTTAATATCTGATGTGAACATATTCAGTTGAAATTTATTCTTTTCAATTTTACTTTGTTGTCACTTCTCATATAGTTTTAAATGAATTTAGAGTCTTTCTGTTAGGTAATAAAAGATTTCAGGAGATGTCTGGAATTTGAATGGAGTCATAATAAATGTGTTTCTGAATTTATAGACAATAGTTTTATTCAATGTTTTTATATTTTTTAAGTAGGAGTAAAACATGGTACTTAATTTAAATTGGCTTAGGAAATGACATGTTGCAGATTTAAAGCAAATATTTGCATGAGATAATCTGAATTGAAGTACATTAAGAAATGAAATTGCATGAGTTGCATGAATGTAGGTGCAAGAAGGTTAGAAAAATGCTTCATGGAAGATCTTTTGAGTGAGAGTGTTCTCTGTTCCCAGTCTACCTGCATCATTAGAGTTTATGCTGGAAACGTGTCGCACATACGGTTTAATTCATCATCTCTCCCTCAAAAATTCGTTTTCTATTTTTTTCTCAGGAAACTTGCAAGCATCTAGGTAAAAGCTAGTATTTTAATACTTTAGGTCAAACCTGTAGAAATATTTATAAATACTAGAGATATTTTTCTTATATTTGCCACCATTTTTATATGTTCTTACTGAAGACCCATTGTAGGTCAGACACTCTCCTAGAGGTATAGCTCTGGCCCTTTTCTAGGTGATAAAGAAAAAAAAATAGATAGAAAATGAAAGTCCTTTTCTTTTATTTTAAGGAGAGAAAACAACTTTAAAAACGGTACAAATTTCAAAACAAGATGAAAGAAATTAACAACAATGGTTATTATATTACATATTGTTATCTTCAAAGTAGTTGCTCAGATTACCAGACACAAGCATGCAAAATTGATAAAACAATATAAGCACTAACTGTTCCTTTCAATGTACTAATAGAAATTAGTAGTACAGTTGTCTTAGCTATCTTGTGTGAATTGCTTGAATATATGTGCAAGAAGCTATCTTTTTCCCCATCTGAGTCGGTCTCATTTGATCTAGCTCTTTCCCTTCTTGGTATTTTCCCAGAAGAAATGAAAACATCATACCACTACAATATATGTGCACCCATGTATATAGTAGCACAGTTTGTAATTTCTAAATCTTGGAAACAATCCAAGTGCCCATCAACCTAGGAATGTATAAAAAGACTAGCATATGTAAATATCATGTTTTCTCCCTAGTGTAAGAAACTGAAAGAGTAAATAAGATCCAAAAGGTACAACAGATATAGTGAAAGGGAAAGAACGGCTCAAAAGTGATTTTAAATGAGTAAAAATGTATGCTACTCTGGTTAATTTCACTTATAAGTACTGTCTCTAGTTGCATCCATTTACCCATAAAAGCCTCAGGTTTATCTTTCTTTATGGCTGAGTAGTACTCCACTGTATAAAAAATACCACATGGCTTCGAAACCAGATCTCAACTAATATCCCTAGAATTTGTATTGTTAGCCAAGAACTATTCCTTGAATTCCAGACTGATATATTTAGCTACTTCCTTGGCATATCTATTAGCTGGTCTGACAGTTCAAAACCAATAAGCACCAAAGGAAACTATTTTTCATCTCTCATCAACTGCCTTCTAAAAACAATTAGAGGCTTTCAGAATAACTCTGGGTGTGTGAATATATTACATTTTCAATTAATTCCAACTTAATTAAATTTTGTTTATTATTTTCTGTGAGTAAAGTACTATATTAAATTGTGATGAATAATATCACAAACATGGCATGCATAAGCAGAAAATGTCTTATCTAATAAATCACAGAATTTCAAGTTTAGAGGTGCTGTGTGAAGTGGGAAAGTAATTTTAAGTTTAGAAAAGGGACACTTTTAAAAAACTTTTAGAACTATTAATATCATTTTTAAAAAGAGAAACTGATTTCTTCTGTTCAGGTTAACTAAAGGAATATGTTAAGTAGGACACAACTAAATGGGTTAGTTATCTCTTATTTCTTAAATGCCTGTCACATGTTACAGAGTGGTAGACATTGGGTGTATCCATATGAAAAACTGAATAAATTCATGCATATAAAATATCAACTTTAACAGAACAAAGAATATTTGATATATTTATAACATTTCTTTATCATGCATATACAAATTTCCTATTTTCAAGTGGTTAATAAAAACCAAAGAATAAATATTATTTAAAAACACAGGAGAGGGGCTGGGGATTTAGCTCAGTGGCAAAGCGCCTGCTTGGCAAGCGCAAGGTCATGAGTTCGGTTCCCGGTACTGGAAAAAAAAAAAAAAAAAAACAAAACACAGGAGAGCTTTGCATATTTTTCTGTAAAACATTTGTGATTACTGAGTTTTGCAAAGCATTCTTGAAAGAAAATTATAAAGTGTATGTAGAATGACAAAAAGTCTAGATGATTCAATACCATGCTTTACTAACCAGCAAGTACTACTGTAGCTACTGTTGATCCATAGGTGTCATGTAAAAAATTGAATAAATGAAAGAATTATGCTTTAAGTGTGAATATCTTAAAAATAAAATTATTCATTCTTCATAGCAGAGCTACACACTTTTATAGCTAAGATACTAATCATTAAACAAGTGGGCATTTCTGGAAGGAGAGATTAAGAGACGTTGAAGTAATTGTAGATGCTCCTTTAACACTCCAGATCATTCAAATTTGTTATTTTACCTAAATATTTAAGTCAGAGTGAACGTTTCATGTGTTTCTGCCAGTCCCTACTGTGGCAGTTGTGAATCTTAGGGTTTCTGCCTCATATGGATGTTGAGGAGAAGAAGGTCCTCAGGATGATTAGGATACTTCGAACATGGAAGGAGGAAGGAAGCAGGTAGCAGATAATAACTGTATTAACAATGAGTATTTTATCAATTTATTCAAGTAAAATATTAGCCAAGAAATAAGTCTTAGTCAATATGATTGGAAAATATACACAATTTAATACTGCATAAAAAAAAAAAAAAAAACAGAACAGGGGCTGGGGATTTAGCTCAGCGGCACAGAGCCTGTCTGGCAAGCAGAAGGTTGTGAGTTTGATTCCCGGTACCGGAGAAAAACAAAAAACAAAAAACAAACAAACAAACAAAAGAATAAATTTCAAGCATTGGGAAAATTTTTTCAATACTTACCACATACCACAGTTGGATCCATGCCAAATATTAAAAATTTCCTCAGATGGTAAACTTTTTGATACTAAAAAACATTAACACAGCATAAATATATTTTTTGAGCTTCAAAGCTTTATAAGTAGGGTAATGGTCTGCAAACGGTACTCTAGATTTAATTTATCACTTTTATACTGATCTTTTATGTTTTGAAGAAATGGTGTTTTTTCAGTATTGTGCACTGGGACCTAAAATGAATAATCTGAATGGAAAATGAACTATTTTTGGAATTGTGACAACTCACTCTTTGTGAGATTAGTGTTTTCAGCTGATTGCCTTTGTTGTCTAATACATAGGATTGCCAGCTGTTTTTTATTTTCCAGAGATAGTTTTCACATCTGTGCTTCAAGGATGCAATTGCTACATTATTTCTTAAATATTTTTAAAGTGCTCATTCTAAAAGTTAATAAAAGTTTTTTTTTCACTTGCTTGAACACTTAGTTTGCATCCTTTCCTTTCTTCCTTTTTATTTCATTTCTTCAGTCTTACTTTCTGTTTTGCAAATAGTCCAGAGTAGGGCTCTGATAACAGCCTCACTACCACAGACTTTCTATATATGATGGCATTGTTTCACTAAACTCCGAATATTTAATAGTCTGAACATTTAAGTCAATTACCTGCTATTTTTATTTAGAAGGGAAAAATATGAGTGATACTATATGCTTATAAGTACACCCACAAAGGGGATGTCTTCCTTAAAATTAAATTCAGGACAGAAATTCTACCTACTATGCATGAGGAGTGCAGTGTAGGACAAAATGTTCAGGGTTATACTCATACTAAATCAATGTCATTTATATTTGTAATGCTCAGATGATCATACTTTACTGATGTCTATTTTAAATTATCACATAAATGATTAAGATGAAATGAATTTAAAGACCCCAGGTGAAAAATATAGAGTATGGAGAATCAGAAGATTGACTTCCGGTGTCTCCAACGTCCCCTGCCTGTGTTTTAACTGTTTTAGGTTGTGAGAATAATAAAGTACTTTGGTGTTATCATTGTGGACTATAAACAGCTATATAGTCTATAATCTTAACCAAAAGGCTAATTTAACTTTAAGAAAATCATTAAAGGATCAGAATAATAAAGAGATAAATAATTTTCTTAAGAAAAAGACTTTCTTTCCCATGAATACTATGTCCATCAAGGATATAATTGTTATAGAAATTAACACTTTTAACTCATAAATTTACACAAAAGTTTAGCAAGTTGCTTTTATTTAATGTAAAACTAATTCAAATATTACAAAGTTTCATATACTGATATAAATACAGAAATTAAAACATATTGAATTAAATACCAAAAAAATCAAAGCATATTGCTTGATATTATAGAAGAAACAATACATCATTCTAATTAAGCATAATAGCTGCACTTGGTGGTGCATGCCTGTAATCCCAGCACTTGGGAGGCTGAGGCAGGAGGCTGAACAAAAGTTCAAGCACAGCCTGGGCTACACAATGAGTTCAAGGCTAGCCTGGTCTCAAAGTGAGATCCTGGCTCAAAAATAAATAAGTACATACACACACACATACATACATACAGTAGATATTTCATGAAGATTCTGCATGTGTGTGTGTGTGTGTGTTTCCTTCTCCATTTGTTATTGGAAATAAGAGCCACAGAAAACTTACACAATTGGTTACACTGGCATATCTGAGAGATTCCTCTCTTTCATCCATTCAGATCAGCCAGCAAATTTAATTATTCTTGGTAAAATATACTATTAGATGATCAGTGTGCAACTCTTCTGTGAATAGATGGAGGGAAATTTAAAGTTATAATTTGCCTTTTTTATAGGATTGCTTTTTACGTCTCTTCTTTTGATTTTTATAAGCACTATCTACATATAATTTTAAATTTTAGATTCCAAAAAAAGTAAAGCAGAATAGGTGAAATTAATTTTAATAATATAGTTTATTTAACCCACTGTATCAAAATTATCATTAAAAATAAAATAAATGTTAGTATTACAAAAGATTTTACAGTTTTCTTCCTAATGGTAAGAATTTTGTAATAACACCACATACTAGCACATATCAGTCACACTTCAAGTATATGAAAGTTGCATGTGGTTAGTAGCTATCCTATTAGAAGGTAAAATCTCGGGGGGCTGGGCAAACAGACTCTCTGAGCCCCATGCGCCCTGTGCCGAGAGAGCGAGTACTCCGGGAGCTGCAGGGCTCGTGGGTTTGAGTCTGTGCTCAGCCCACACCACCACGATTCCCAGCTGAAAGGTGCAGAGAGAGCCAGGTATTTTCCATCTAATCCCTGATGGCAGAATGCTCAAATAAGGACCCTGCGGACATTACAGATTGAGTAGCTGCGGCTGCAAAGAGGTCCAGACTGAGAGGCCCCGGAGACTTCTCTGGCTGGGGGCTGGGCGAGCAGACTCTCTGAGCTAGGAGAGCAGACTTGCCCTGCGCAGAGAGAGTGAGTACTCCGGGAGCTGCAGGGCCCGTGGGTTTGCGCCTGTGTTTTGCCTTTGCCCAGACCCTCTAGCGAGTCGAAGGCTGGGGAAGTCTGTGACTGCTACCCATCTGGACTGCATCTGGTTCCTGTATGAGTCCTGAACTGACTGGAGACATACACTTAGGTGGTTCACAAACTGTAGACCCTGCAGTTTGTGTCTGAATTATGCCTGTAACCTAAACTGCCTGGAGACATAGGTCCACTGGACCGGGATTGTTGCACCAGTGCAACCTGAGTCAGGTCGTGCACGTGCACTGAACTGCAAGGGGACGCTGGATCAGATGGTAGGCCATCAAGTGACACAAGTGCCTCTGTCTGAGAATGGGGATAACTAGATACAAATCAAAAACTGCCAGAAATCCCGAGACTAAGTAGCGCTACTCAGAGGTCACCCAGAGGCAAACCTGAACAACAGAAAAAATAGGGACACTAGTGGTCTTGGCTGTGCAGCTACTGAAGAGGGAAACTGAGCTCTCTGCAACTGATAGCAAACATGTCAAAAAGAAAGACTAAAACACAATCCCAGAACTCCACCCCAATCAGAACAAGTCCAGGAGACATCAACATAGGAGAACTTGGTAATCACATGCCTGAAATAGGTGAAATGATTGCAATGGAGGTAAAGAAACAACTGCATAAGGCCATAGAAGAGATGAGATCAGAAATAATCTCTCAGGCAAAAAGTGAAATGACAAGAATAATGAAGGAAATGCTCAAAAAGTCTGAAGAAGAAATATATAAGAAAATAGAAGAACAAGGCAAGAGTCAGAAGCATTCAATGAAAAATATAGAAAGGACTTAGAAAACATGAATCAGATTCTAAGAGACATCCAGGAAAACAAAGCTGCCACTGAAAGCTACCAAAACCGCTTGAATGAAGCTGAAGATAGAATCTCAGACCTTGAAGACAGCATGGCAGCTAGGGACCGTGAAAGAACAGATCTCATGAAATCAGCAAGGACCCAGGAAAACTCAATTCAACAGCTGCAAGATGAGGCAAAGAGGAATAATGTACAAATTATAGGAGTCAATGAAACAGAGGGAAGCAACACGACTGACATTAAAAGATTATTTGCAGAAATAATAGCAGAAAATTTCCCAAGCATGGAAACAGAACCTGACATACAGTAATGAGGCATTTAGAACTCCAAACAACCACAACCAAAATAAAACTACACCCAGACATGTAATAGTCAAGTTCCCAGAGGTCTGGCAAAAGAACAGAATATTAAAAGCGGCTAGAGAAAAGAAACAGATTACCTATAAAGGGAAGCCCATCAGAATCACAGCAGACTTCTCAGCACAAACCATCCAATAGAGAAGAGCTTGGAGTGAAATATTAGAGGCCCTGAGGCAGAACAGCTTCCAACCAAGACTGATGTACCCTGCCAAACTATCTCTCAAATTCAATGGAGAAATAAAATAATTTCATGACAGAGAACAATTGAAGAAGTTCATAAGTGCCAAGACAGCATTACAAAGAGTACTAAAAGATATTCTGGACAGAGAAAAATCTGACTGCAATTTCAAAAACAACAGTAGGAATAAAACGTCAAGAAGAGCAAACAAATAAACAGGTAGAAAAAGTAGGACACCAGCGCAAGTAAATAACAGGACAATGATAAATCAATACATATCGGTTGTAACTATAAATGTTGGGTTTTTTTGTTTTTTGTTGTTTGTTTTTCTCCAGTACCGGGAACCAAACACATGACCTTGCGCTTGCCAGGTAGGCGCTTTGCCGCTGAGCTAAATCCCCAGCCCCAACTATAAATGTTAATGGCCTCAATTCTCCAGTTAAATGAAACAGACTGGCAGAGTGGATTAAAAAACAAAATCCAACAATGTGCTGTACAGGAAACACATTTCACTGAAAAGGAAATCCACAAACTAAAAGTCAAAGGATGGAAAACAATCCT
>NW_004955443.1:2714413-2780753 GCF_000276665.1 Chinchilla lanigera | reverse complement strand
ATGTCTCTATCTGTTTTCATGAGAAACCACTTTGAAGATATCAATATGTAATACAACAAGCATTGTTAATTCCCTACCACTTTGTTTGTAACTCTGTACTGTCTGTACTGTTCCTTTGCCATTTTGTAAAATGTTGTCTGTCTGTTAATGTTTTCCTCCTTTTATTTTTAAAATAAAAAAAGAAGGTAACATCTTAATTCTTCCTTGTTACTATTGTAACAGTGTTCTCTGTTCTCTAAATATTTATAAAAAAGTTAAAATTCAAAGGAATATGCTCTCTTTGGCAGCACATATACTAAATTTCAGAGAAATAATCTTGTGTGTGCGTGTGTGTTTTTCTTTAGTTACTAAAAATCGAACCTAGGGCATTCACACTGAGGTATATGTCTAACACCCCTCCCCCCACAGCTTTTTCTATTTTTTAGATTAGCTCTTGCTAAATTGTTAAGTGGTCCAGGCTGGGCTCTGAATTATGATCCTCCTGCCCAAGCCTCAAAGAATGCAAATAAAGCAAAGTACAAAGATACTACATTTTGATTTCTCATATAAAAATACAAAAGTTAGTAGATAAAAACATACCATTTAGTTATAGCTGAGCTCAGCTGTAACAGCAGCATTTGGGAGGCTGCTGCAGGAGGATCATGTGTTCAAGAAAAACTCACAATGAGTTTGTGAGTTTGAGGCCAGCCTAGGCTATGAAAAGAGAACCTGACTCAAAAATTATTAAAAATAAGTCTCAAAGTGAAAGTTATATAAGATTAGTTAGGCATAATATTTTGCATGGATTCTCAAGATAATTCTCATCAGTTATGTTATCATTCTACATGAATCCTGATATAACTTCTAAAACACAATTTGCAGTGGAAATAGTCTACACTTTAAGGTACTCCAACTGGAAAATCTGGAGTTGCTATTACAGAAGAATAAAATCTTGATATTACACTGGACTTTGATTTAAAACTTTTATAATATTAAAGTCACATCTGCAATTCAGCCAATATCCTCCTTTCTATTTACAAAGGAATAAAAATAATTTCTCATAAAAATAAAGAAAAGTTTAGTTGTTTATTTTATTAGGGTCAAAATATCTATTCAATGACAGAACCAATAAATAAGTAATGCTATTTTGCTATATAAAGGTAAGAAATCATTGAGTCTTACCTAGTACAGCATGGGTCAATCTGCACAGCACTGCACCTAGTGTATTAGTCAGCTTTCCCACTGCTGGGACAGTACACACAACGCCACAAGTTAAGGGAGCAAGGATTGATTGCGCTCTTGCTTTCACAGGTTTCCGCCCACTGACAGTGAGCTCCAAAGCAGGACTATGAGGGCAGACAGGCACAGTAGGGAGAAGCTGCTCACTTCGTGGTAGCCAGGAAATAGAGTGCAAGAAAGAGCATCAGCAAGAGAAATAGCCTCGAAAGGCATGACCCTTCTGATGCACCTCCTAGCACTCTGGAGGCTGAGGCAGGGCATCACAAGTTTGATGCCCACCTGCACTGAATAGTAAGTTCAAAGCCAGCCTGAACTACCTTACAAGACCCTGTATCAAAACAACAAAAAGAAACAGAAACAATGATATTTCTCAAATTTTGCCTGTTAAATGGCAATGTTCACAGCTTCTGTTACTATGCACTTAATGTCCTTCATTTGGCAAGGAGACTTGGACTCCTGTTAGGGTTTTGAAATACATGAGATGCAAACATCCAGTACACTGTTATTTTGTATATGCTTTGAAAATATTTTTTAATCTATAATTTGTTTTATTTTTAAATAAAATAAATGAAGTGATTATAGTTAAGAAACCATAGGTTTAAGCATGGTAACACTAGGATGTAAATCCATGTGCACATGTCTAGGCAATTTCTATTATCGGGTTTCATAGAACTGTATTAAATTTCCTGGTCATGATGAGAATAACTTGTAGGACACTAATATCTGTATTATGACTTGAACTGTAAAACAAAATAGTGTGTATTTTGGTCAAAACTGTCATAGCTCAACCTCACAAAAATTTGGGACATTTCAATATTCTGAGTTTCCATGGAATTTTATACACTTATGTAATGATTATATTTTAAATACAGAAATTAAACACAGTTAATTAATAAAAATAAAATTATCACTATATTTTCAACTTTCTTTTTTTTCTGTATCTATCCACCCATTCTTGCTCATAAATTAGCTAAAAAATAATGACACAAATTGACAACATCTGATTGTTCACCACTTATCACTCTGATTTTGTCATTTTCTCTCCCTTGTACACAGACACTCTTGGATAAAAGAGAAAAGATCCTTGTTATCATGGGAACTATAGCATATCAAATTCAGATAGTCAATAATCACTGCAACAAATACTGGTAATTTCATATAATGTATATGTTATGAAGAAAATAAATTTGTAAGTAGGATAATTTGATCCCACCTGAGGATGTGCTATTTTATCTGCAAATGGAGAGTAACTCAAGAATAATGAAATACATAGCAAACATTCTGAAATAATTATGGAAGGGTTATAAATTGGCAGAAAGCAGTGATGATAATATTTGATGTATTTTATTTGAAATGGTCAAACAAAATGAATCTGAAAACCACCCATTTTGAGAACTTCATCTTTCAAATTCAGGTTAATTTGTAGTTAAGTTACCTAGACTCATATTAATAGTGGTATATTTTAGATTGAGGAAAATAAAAATATTTAAGCATTTATTGAAAGCATTTATAAGTATGAAAGTCAAATGGCAAGTGTACAAAACTGAAATGGTTGACAATTTGTACTATAGGACCCCCTCATTCAATGCATTTTCATGCAAACAAAACAAACGCATTCCTCAAGAACTTGCATTTTTTTCCAGCCATTTAAATAGCTAGATCTGTGCATCATTAGAGTGCCACTAGCAAAACTCTATATGAATAATATCCAAGACCTCATTTTCAAAGTAGACATTTATAGAGTTGAGTATTTCAAGCCAGTGACACATTTACACGCATTTGAATATGTGCACAAAGAAGATTTTAAAAGCTTTATTTTAAGTTGACTGGCTAGCAAAAATTGGTGCCTTCATCTATAAACCTTGTATTGTTTTAAGATTAACATATTTAAATTTTCATCCTTCTTATTAGTTAAGATAAATTAAATTATATTGGTTAATTTTTTTTTGTACTGGGAGTAAAACTCAGGACCTTGTGCTTGCCAGGAAAGTGCTTGTGAGGCTGAGCTATATTCCCAGCCCTACATTCTACATTTAAATTTATGAGTGAAAAAATGTAAAGCGTTAAATATTTCCTAAATCATGTTTTGCCTTTTGTTTTTTTTGGTACCAGGAATCGAACTCAGGACCTTGAGCTTGCCAGGCCAGCACTTGTGTCTCTGAGTTAGATCCTCGACCCTTAAATCATATTTTGAAAACCCAGTGGCAAATGTTAATTCAGCTTTCAAAATTCTGTCTTTCATTTCAAAAGGTGCTATTAAGTCTATAGTATTTATCATTCTCACTATTAGTGCTACTGATATATTAGGAGCTAAATCTTAGCAACATACAAAATAATTTAAAATTAATAAAGTAAAGCTTAATTTATTTTTTATTTATGTTTTAGGTTGCTCAAAATAATACAGTTTTGAAGTGGTTTATGCTCCCTTGAAAAGCAAGTGTTCCCTAAGCCAATGTAGTTTTGACTATTACACTTGAAACATACAGCTGTAGTATGTGGGATGGAAATTTTCCACTCTCTGTGGTATTTCTCACTGTCCTAGAAATATTATAGAGTTGAAATTATGAAATTTCTTCCAAGATGAACAGTGTATATTCCTTTCTCAATATCTGTGCATGTGTCTCCATTATCATTTCAAATGCTCTGAAGAGGTAGATGTCTCTAAGGTAACGAACGTCAGACCTTTTGGAAAATTATGTCTGCAAGGTTTGAAGCAGATTCATTGTGACATGACATCCGTTGCTGATTATTCACAAATTCCTTCTCATCATAAACTGGCGTCTGTTAAGTAGTCTTTTCAAATTCATCTTTGTAAAAGTTTTAAAAACGTATACCGTGCTGAGTAACTGTTTGCTATTACTGATTTGAGGAAGTCTATTCTTAAATTCAAATTTATTGTGTAAGATAATAAAAAGTTATATAGAATGGTGAAAAATGGTTCTGCTTTGAAAAAGTACTGTTATACATATACAAGTCTATTTGTCAGTAAACAACTGTTACCTGAAATAATCACATACATAATTCTCACATGTCAACTGATTTAAGCCGACTCTTCATCAGTTAATTTATTGCATCTTTATACACCAGGTGCTTTGGGATATATTCTTTTCACACAGTGTCACAAGGACATTATTCCCATTAGACTAAGGTTTTAAAATCCTATTTACTGCTTATGTTAAAAACATACAATCAGGCTTTTCCATACTTCACATAAAGTGGAAATATAAGTGGTTATGACCTGATGCAGTGATGCACATTTTTGAGAAAGTGACATGTGTTTTTTTCTAAACTACTGAGATAGTTCTTGTATTCTTAAATTTTTTATGTTGTAAAAATTGACTTCTATTCAAAACACACTTTTAGCATGGACCACTATGCATTTTTATATCATGTATTTTACTGGTTAATTTGTTATCTGTTTCTCTTTAAGGTAAGGAGAGATGTTTTCTACAATATTTCATCTCTCCCCTCTGCTCCCTACTTACTATTTCCATGAAGATTTACAATTAAATTTTCTGATTGGGCAAAAAATATTTATGCAAATTACGACATCTTCAAGGGGTTGCCACACCCCACTACATGGAAAACTACACCCAGTCCAGTTCTAGTTATGGGTGTGAAAGCAAATTTAAATCTAATTCTCACAGAGATCTTGTTACTAAAATTGTGTGTTTAAAAACACCACAGGTGTTTTTCCAACCCTCATCCAAAATTTCATTCATTATCTGTTCAGAGTTGTAAGAAGAGATTGTTAATTATCTTGGGAGAGCCCTTCAGATTCACACATTTGTGTTATCTATGTATAAAAATTATTTCTTATGAAAATAGAAACAACAACTGTTAGCGAAACTGTTAGTATTAGTGTAACTGTTAGTATTCTCATTTACTGATTAATTGTAAGCCTTGGATTAAATGGCTTAATATTTCTGCATGAAATCACATCAAATTTAAGTCACTGTGCATGAAAATCATGTCACCTACAATTAATAACCAAAGAATATTTCTTTTAGAAATAAAATGTGGTTAAAATTTTCATAAATATTAAAGACTTCCCAGTATTCACAATGCTGGTCACTTACTCCAACTTCCTCAAAACAGTTTCACCAAGGAAATTTAGTATTATCTCATTTATACTTAGTCCAGGGTGCAGCCTTTATCCGAACAAAAGTTTTGATTTTTTTGTTCAGAGCTTTCAAAACGTTGCTCCAGAAATGGAAGGAGTAGGGCAGTCATTACTATTGACACTTTTGACAAGTTTAAGATGTTTCTTTAGTACATTAGTGCTTGTTGTGTTTTCATTAACACTGATTGCTTCTATCTCCAAATGTGCCTTGGTATGAGACCTACTCACCATTGATGTTTTACTCCTCTATGTATCCATTCTAGAGTGATATATATCTGATACATTATAATAATAATTGGATATTATCTGTCTCATTCTCAAAAAAAAAAAAAACCCTTTAGTCACCAATGCAACGTTTTGATTTAATTCCCATTCCCTATCCTCCATCTCTTTCTGCTGTAATTACCTACAAGGATCTGCCCTTTGTATTCTGAAAATCCTTATTTTGTGGTTCCAGATTCAATTGTTGAATGTTAAATTGTGGGATAGCAAAGAAGTTAAAGAAATTTTGAGAATATAACAAATAAAATGTCATGAATATTTCTGAATGTTTAAACTCATGATTCTATTTTACATGTGAGAAATTACACATTATAATGACTTTTACTTTCTCACTCCTTTCATAAGTCAGGTGGATTCTGAGGGACAAGGAGGGATGGTCATCTACTTAGAAAGAAATAAAATGAGAAGACTATATTCACAATTTTGTATGAGCCATCAGTTTACAATTCGTTTATTTTTTATTTTACTTGTACTATATGTGGGTGCAAGGTTTTCTTCCTTTTATTAGAATATTTGTTTTGCTGAGAACACTAAACTTGAGATCTAGCCTCTTGTAAAATTTTAAGTCAATAAGACAGAATTATTAACTATAAACACAGAGTTATGCAACAGGTATCTAAATGGATTCGCCTTTATTAACTTAAATTTTATGAAAACCATTTAATTTTTTAATTTTTAAATTAATTTTAATTATTTAATTACTCCATGTTTTCCCCATGGACTCAGCCCTTCAAAAACAGCAGTGCACTCTTTCATTTTATGAATTTGACTATTTTAGGTAGCTCATATCAGTGAAATTATGCAACATTCATCTTTCTCTTCTAATTTCTCTAGTTTAATTTGCTTTCATATCTTGGTTATTAAGGGTACTGCTGTGGTGGACATTGGACTTTTAGTTTTCCTTGAGGAACCTGACCTCGAGACTTTTAGATAAATATTCAGAAGTAATATTGCTAAATCCTCTGACATTTCTATTTACAATTGTTGAGGAAACTATTTTTTCTTTCACTATCCCTTCACCATTTTGTATAATCATCAAGCATGTGGAAGAGATCTAATTTCCACAGCTTTGAAAATACAGTATTTGGTGTCCTAACATCCATCCTCACAGAAGTGAGGTGTTGTCTTGTTGTGGTTTTGATTTGCATTTACACTGAACATTTTTTTTTATATATTCATTGACAATTTGTAGGTCTTTCTTGGAGAAAAGTATACTAAAATTCATTCCTCATTTTTAGGTTAATTATTATATTGAGGCCATTAATTGCATGTATTCCTTATGCATTTTGGGAATTAATCTCTTACTGGACAAATCACTGTCAAATATTTTAAATATTCTGTCCTATTCCACATGTTTTTTATTCACTCTGGTGACTTTCCTTACAAAGTCTTTTAGTTTGATATAATTCACTCACATGTTGCTTTTGTTGCCTGTGCTTTGGATTTCACATCTATAAAATCATTGCTAAAGTAAACATAAAGATAATTTTACATTTGGTATTTTTTGAGGGATTTTCAAGTCTCAGTTGTTTTCTTTAAATCTGTCATATTTGGGGAGAACAGTTTTGTGTATAATAGAGGGTAAAAGTTCAACTCCATTCTTTTCTATGTTGGCGTTTAGTCTTCCCCGTACTATCTGTTAGAGACATGATGATCCTCTTTTCAGTGTGAATTTTTGTCATTGTCAAAAATAAGTTGACCTTTACTTCTGTTCCATTGATCTGTCTTCAATAATGTCCATACCACACAAATTTTTCTAAGACAATATTTTATGTTTTGATATAAAAAATGTGGTATCTTCAATTTTATTCTTCTTTCTTCAGATGTATTTTAATATTTGTGGTGTTCTATGGCTCCTTATGAATTAAAGAATTGTGTTTTTTTCTATTTCTTTAAAAAATCATTACAATTTGGATAGGACTTCATTGAATCCATAAATTGCAATAGTAATTATTAGGTAATTAGTCATTTAAACAATATTAAAATTGAATCCATGTAAACTGCTGTCTTTAATATTGTTATGGTTTGTGTCTGGATGCCCCCCAAAGACTCATGTGATGATGTGGGGTGGGCTTTTCAGAGGCAGCTGAATCTGTGATTGGTTCATTGTCTAGTGCTGGTGTTGTGGTGAAAAGCAGAGCACAAAGATTCACCCATGGAGGCCGAGGCGAGATAAACAAGATTCATTAGCTGGTCGATGACATCCAACATGGAGTTTGGAATGCTGACCTCCAAGGAGGGTTACAACTACAGATTTTATAGGGGCAGGGTTCCAGGTGGTTGGAGAGGCAAGAATATTTTCTTACGTGGCTTGGAATGTATCAGTGCATCAGAAATTTGCATAACAAGGTGGGGGTCTATGAGCTCTTTTAATTGTGTCCTTTTATGGGCTGGAATGTCTTACCACATAGGAACAAAGCAGGGGAGCATTGCTTAGGTTGACTAAAGTTGATCTTAGTCCAGGATGTCTTTTCTAATCCAAGATGGCTGTGCTTGAGCCCATAACACTGGGATTGGGGGTATGAGTGCTACACCCATCCTAGGGTAGGTAGCCTGCATACAATATAAGCTAAGAAAAGAAACTTTCTCTTCCCTTTTGCTCTATTACTTTTGCTTTTTTCTGCCGCCATGAGCTATTGCCACTTTGCCAAGCCCCGCTGCCTTGCAGCCATCTGATTATGGACTGAAACTTCCATAAACTGTGAGCTAAACAAACATCTCCTCCTTAACTTTTGATGTCAATTATTTTGTCTCAGCAATGAGAGAAAAGCAAATAAGAGAAATATGGAAATAACTTTTTAAAATGTTAATAAAAGATAACAAGAAATGTGTTAAAGACAATGATTTAGAAATAGAATATATACATAATACTTTAATCAATAATGTAAATCAATGGTTGAAAAATTTTTCTACTAAAACTAGATAGGAGAAAAGTTAAGATTTTACCAAGCTCAGTAAATATTCAGGAAAAAACAAAGTAAAAGTCAAAGTTTATATCTCCATTATCATTTTCATTATAAACTAACATCACCACAAAAACATTTAAACTCAGAAGAAGAAACAAACTCTGTTCTCCAGGAGATATGTACAGTTTCCACAGTTAGTGGAAAAAGAATTAATAAGTAAAAAGTAAAATTGCAACATATACTATCTCATGTTTATTTAACCACTAATCATGACATACCTTATTGTGAATTTCATTATTTTTATAAGAAATTGTTTTACTGATGATGGCCATTTGTCAATGTCAATCTAAATATTAAATTTACATTGTTGATGATATGATTAAAAAAAGCAAGGACTCTGATCCAAAGTATAAAAGGAATGTAAAATTTATATTTAAACATACTACCGATAATGTGTCTGCAACATAAAGATATCTCTTTCACAGTTATATTTATATATTTGTTTTGCTCAAATGTGCACATCTAAAAATGTACTGTATAAGTGCCCTTTTGTATCCTTCCAGAAAATTCAGGGCTTCTCTTTCACTAATTACATTTAAGCATTGCCAATGTAATGTGTGTTTCAAATAGATATGTGGGAATCAAATTGACAATAAATTTTTCATTTGAAGCGATATTGGCTGCCAGTACTTTCCAAATTCATGTCTTCAAAATAACATTGTGATAACCTAAGGATAAAAAGAATGATGCCTGCGATCTATCACCTCCTGACAGCTCTTATCCAGACATTTTTCTTCACTTTTTTCTATTCCATTTACCACTGCAGAAAGGGAACTAGATGCAACAAAGAGATTTGCTCTGAAACAATGAGAAGAAAAGGTCACTCATATTCTATGAAGAGATATCAGCAATTGCCCTTAAGTCCATTTATGTAAGTTCCTGACACAAAGATAATTGATGGCAAATTTGTTTTAAAGTATTTGAAAAACCTTTTTATTTAACATGGTAGAACAAATATCAGAGACTCTAAGGGGAAAATGCATAAAAATAAAAGTGCAAAACTTGATTTATGCTTTAGAAAGTCTATACAAATAACATATAATCACTTTATATTTCCCAGTAGACTGCAGAAAAATGTCAGAATTATAAACCAGAATTTTTATTCTATGACCTGTCAGGAAGAATTAAAATAATAGTGGTAAAAATCTCCTTTATTATTTTCTGATGGTTAAAGTAACTAAAACTAGACTTACATAGTATTTTTCTCTACAGATCATAAATTATTTGATATAATATTCAGATAAAAGTGAAGAGTATTTATTATGAACATGTTCAGTGGACTTAGAAGTCTTAGTGGCATATTTAAAATGCAGTAGCCATCTTTTCGTAGATTGGAAGTGATGCTTTAGATTTATGTGTTGAATTGAGTGTGCACTAGCCCTTTAGCTACTCTTCAATAGAATATTATTGTAAAATTCCAGAACCCTAAATTCTGCCTGAATTTCTTGATGTTCAATACTGATAACTTTAGACTTTAAATTTTCTTTTGGAACAAGAAATTATCTGCCCACACTGTAAATTTAAAGTCATATGGGTTGTGCACAAAATTGACACTGTACTTGGTTAGCATATGAGGCATTTTAAGTCAAATCAATACCATAAGTAGATATAAGATTTTGTAATGGAGACATACTATATGTATAAAAGGGTATGGTTTTTCCTGAAAAACTCACAGTTAGTTTAGCATGAAAATGGCAGAAATATGAGCTTAGAGAAATAAAATAAGTACATTTGTGTGTATGAGTAAGTGTGTGTGTGTGTGTGTATGTGTGTGAATTGCTTAAGGAATAAGTATATAACTTACATACTGGTTAGTGACTTGGATAGACTATCCTTCAAATAAAGCATTAAATTTGAGACTTTCCTTTGTATATATTTGGAAATTTTGAAACAGATGAAACTATTCCCCATTATCTATTAGGCAACAGTTTACAGAACTGAGTTTTTCCCAAGACTGTGTTGCACCACAGTCTATATAAGTCAAAAGGTAAGAGGTCCATTGTCATAACAATCAATCGTTCATGTAAATTTATAATGTAAACATACAAATGTATGCTCAATTAAATTTTCATACTTCACCCTGAAGAGTACTTCAATATGGCTCATATAAAAATCAATTTGGTAGCCAGGAATGGTGGTGTGAACCTGTAGTCTCAGCACTTGGCAGGCTGAGGCAAGAGTACGGCAGTGAATTTGAAGCCAGCTTGGGCTACATAGTGAGATCAAGGCCAGTCTGAACTGCATAATGAGACCCTATCTCAAAAAACGAAAAGAGAGAGAAAGCAAGAAAGTCAAATTGTTTAGCAAAATAATCAAATTACTGAAAGGATTTCTCATCAGAAGCAGTGGAATCAGAGATAGCAGAGAATATCTATAAATATATTTTCAACTTTTGTTTTTTATTACTATATGGTGCAATGCATGAGTACATTCCTGTAGGGAAGTGGAATGTGTACATAACACATCTTAATTCATTTTTTTATTGCTCCCTTCCTCAATCTCTTTGAAGAATTTTTATCAATTTAGTATTTCATCTCTACTGCAAAGAACAAAGACAAAACAAAACCTACTGTGATACATAAAATCTCTAATAATCCTGCAGCAGTACTACAAGAGACACAAAAAGGAAATCCTTCCAAAAGCAAAGAAAAGTGATACCAGATGAATACCTAAACCTGCATAAATGAATAAAAAGATCAACATGATAAAACTGGGTAAAAACTAAGCAGTTTTAAAGATATTGTTTAAAAGATTAAAAGGTAGTATTTGCAACACATGGAAGAATGAAGGATGTGACAATAATATCAAGATGCCAAAAGGGGAAAAATAAAAGTATAGTTTATAAGGATATTACTGATATATGACATGATATGATATCACTGGTAAGTAAACTGCAAAAAGATACAGATACTTACTATGATTGTTAAGTAACCACAAAGAAGAGAAAAGATTATAGCTAGAAAGCCAAAAAAAGGAGGTGAATTTGATTCATAAGATATAGTCAAAGTAAAAGAAATCACCCTGAGAGAGAGTTCACAAAGTAATATCTATAGAAAGCAATTGTGAGCTAATAAATGTAAACCAAAGCATACCATCTACAATAATTAACATGTATTCCAACTAAAAGATAGAGATTATTATGTTGGGTTTTAAATAAAGTAGTGTTTTCCATTATAACTTATTGTCTATAGCACATGTTTTTCAAACAGACTTAGGTCAGAGTATAAAGAAAACAAAAACCCAGTAATATTCTAAGGTAAGTAAAAATAAACCTGGAGTAGCTACAATGATATATCAAATAATGTGGACTCAATGACAGTTACCAATTCATCAAAATGCCATAGAATTTCTATCATTTATGCACATATTAAGGGAACGTCAAACATATAAAGCACAAAGTGATAAAACATCAAAAAGGAAGAAGTAAATGCAGACTACAGTAGGAAATTTTAATTTCTGTCTCAACGATAGGTAGAACAAGTACACTGAAAATCAGCAAGTATGCAGAACATTTAAACAATACTGACAGTCAACTTACTTGGGATTTACAGAATCCTCTAACCAGCAATAGCAGAAAACAAATGTTCTTTCTCAAATGTATGTAAATTTCTTACCAAAACAGAGATGTTAAGAACCATGGAGATTTAATAAACAAGGATTTAAGTCTTGTAAAGTACATTCTCTGAGCAAAACATAATTAAATTATGAATTATAGAATAATCCCTGTTAATAGAGACCACTCTGAAGCATCTCTGAGTAGGACTTAACCAATTCTCTTTCCATGTTTACTTGTGAGTCACTCGTCCCTACTGAGGCTTATAATGGTGGGTGAAGCCATGAGGTCTCAAAGGACAATGCAAAGCCACAGCTGAGGACTTTGGGCTCCAAATCCAATTAAATAAAAGTAGACTGTAGCTGTAGGCATCTCACTCCTGCCTTGAAGGCCTTTCTGGAGATAACGTAGTTCTCCTAAATTAACATAAAGTATTACTTGGAGAGGTCTTTAAAGGGATTCCCAAGCCCAGATTCCTGAGTTATCTTCAATATTCCCCTCCTTTGTTTGAAAACCTCGTAAATAAGCACCACCCAGAGAATTTCTTGGCCTAAAGCCTCAGAATCTCCATTTCTCTGTGTGGGTTTGGAACCTCCTGGAGCCCTAAAATCGTTTCAATTGTCTCATTTATTTAAGCCTTCAATTACACTCACTTGGAAGACTGCAGGCCTGATCAGACTGTAATAACTAGGGGTGATCAACTCAATACTCTGTGAAGTCCTCAGATATTTGGAAATAAATGATAACACATTTATAATATATATTTCAGAGAATAAGTATGATATGAAACAGTATTTTGAGTGGAATTGAAATGAAAATGCTCTATGTTAACATTTCTGTACTTTACTAATGAAATACTCAGGAAAAAATACTCCCTCTGAAACAACATTATGAATTCTAGTTTGGATCTGTGACTTTCTAATTTTTCATTACCTATTATCTTGTTTATTTACTGAGTACCTTCAACAGCAATGAACAGTTATTTTCTAAAACTGGAATCCATTTCCTCCAGGAATGATGTTTACTATGTTATCAATATAATTTTTACTGCATCTTCTGCATCATGTTTCTAATTTCCTAACTATAGAAAATTTGAAAGCTCTCCAGATACTCTAGTGTGAGCTAATTGATAATACAAAGAAGATAAATTTCTTTGGCGTTAATTAATAATGTAATGATTTTCCAGTGTCTACCAAATCTTGATCCTTATGAGGTTATGCTTGAAACATCCAATATCCTTCTACGTCTTCTCATCCCTTCTCTCAACTTTCTACATGAAGTGTGAACAGTCCACTTTAATTCCATAAAAAGCTCTTCAATTTGATATTATTTTTCCTGCTTTGAAAGTTTTAGATATAATACTTAACAATTTAAGTTACAAAATGGCAGTTTAAAAATAATAAAATACAAAAGTATTACCTACTCAATTCAATAATTTAAACAGTACATTTAAAAATCCTTAAAGTTTACCCTTCCCTATTCATAGTCCAAGGATTCTGTCAGCTCGTCTAGTTCAAGCACTTATGTATTTAGTCTTAAATAATTTTACATATTTGTTTCAATAGAACTATGTCATTTTTAACTTTTTCTTTTAATTATCATTATAAATTTAAGACATATATCTCTGTTAGTACATGTAATTATAGGTTTGATTCTCAGATGGGGTTAACCCTTAAGGATCACTTTGGAATTCTGTGGAAATATTTTATTTTTGTCATCATAACTGAAAAATATTATTGGAATAGTGGCCAGGAGTTAAGAGTGTTACAAATCATTATTGTAACTTACTTATTTTTGTTGTTATAATGTTTAGTTTGATGAGCCACCATAAGAGATTTATCCTTTTAAATAATATTATTATTATCTTTGAATAATTTCTGTATTTTGTTGGCTATTATAGTTGTCAATATTTATGGCATACAAAGTGGTTTATGATTTTTATTTTTGTACTTTTTTTGAGACAGATTCTCACTTAGCAGTTCAGGCTGGCCTTGAACTCATTATGTAACTCAGGCTTGCATTAAACACACTACAGTTCTCCTGCCTCAGCCTCCCAAGCGCTAGGATTATGAGGGAGGCATCACCTTTCTTGAATGTATGATTCTTAATACAAAGTGAAATGGTTAAATGAAGCTAACATGTTTATCATCTCAAATATTTAACACTTTTCCTGACCAGAAATTTTTAAATTTACTGTCAGCAAAATTTAGTCTCTCAGTTATTAGGTATATTTATGATGCAGTGTGATTGATCTCAGAATAGGAAAAAAAGGAAAAATAAATATTGCACATTTCTCCTTCCTGTGGCGTTGTACCCTTCTTCGACTATTATCACTTCATGACCTCTCTTCCCCAGCTGCCAGCTTTGAATAACTACCTTTCTTCTCCTCAGAGTACATCATTGTTTTAAACTCCACAGGTGAATGAGAATATTTAGTATTTGTCTTTCTGCATTTGTCTAGTTTCATTTATCTTAATATTCTTGTTATTTCATCCATTAAGTGCCAGAATTTCTTGCCCTTTTAAGGTTGAATAGTATATCCTTGTATGACTACATTTTCTTTATCCACTTATCCTTAGATGGGATATACTTATTAAAAAAATTTCTGAGAGTAATTGAACTTTGTTTCTTTAAATCTTTTACATTTGTTATTTTTAAAAACTTCATCTTCAAATATATAAATTGTCTATCTACTCAGGTATTTAAATATTTCTATTACTGGAAAGGGAATGTTTTATTTAAATAATGAAACGAAAACTAATGATATGATACTGATACAGTTTTTATGTCTAAATCCAAAGTACAGCTTTTCAGGAGGAAAGAGAACCCTAGTGGAGGCCGTAAGTCATTACTGCACCACTCACCTTATGTCAAGATGCAGCAGAAGAGATTTCGGTGTGTGTCACAGTTACCTTCTCACCGCCGTGACAAAGTGACAAAATATTTGACAACTTTAACACAAGCTGAAGGTGAAAAAGGCTTTTAGCACACAGTTTGTAGAGGTTTGCATCCGTCATAGGCTGGCTCCAACACAGAACAGCACAGCAAAGGAGCATGGTAGAGAAGAAACAGCAGGGCAGGCAGGAAATATGGCAGAATCAAAGCGGGAAGAGAGATATTTATCATTCGGGGCAATGCCCAGTGACCACGCCCACAGTGACCCGCCTCTTCCCACCAGGCTTCACCTCCCCAACATCACACCCAGCTATAAATCCATCTGTGGACTACTCCAGTAGCACATACTCATGACCCAGTATCACATCCTTATGATCCAGTCACCTACCTAAAGCCCCACCTACGTGTTTATGAGGCTTTGGGGGACATTTTAGATATAAACTGTAACAATGTGACAGTGAAAAGTGTTTGGAGAGAAAGGGGCAAAATACTAACCAGATACTGACAGGCTAGATAATTGGCTATGGAGTGTGGCACAGTTCAAAGTCCAGGAGAAAATGATGAAGCAAATTCTTGCATTGTTATGCATTTTATGTATCCATCAAGGGTAACAGCTCTTCATAAATGGTGTCCAAAGATCCCTGACACTTCTTTCTGTCCAGTATGAGTTCATGACCAATATAAGAAGTCTGCAGTTCAATGAAGAACAAGAAAGTTAAAATCTAATATTCATCTGTCATAAATTGGGGGCTAATTCTGTTTCAAATGAATAGAACTGATTGCATCCCACTTGTGAAAGTAGACTCCAAACAAACTAATCCTTACAATGGAAGAATACAAAATAATTTAAAATCTCTAGTGTCTATCAAAGGTCAATTTTTTCATTCTCTTTGTTAGTTTCCTAACTTGTTTCCCCAGAATTGTCAGAGGCATGTGGAGCCTTGTTTCTTTAAATCATAGCATTAGCCAAAGAAAAATAGAAAGACTTTCATCTCTGCTCCTGTTTTGTTAGTTCTCTGCAGTCGCCTGAGATGAGTATTAACTCTATTGGTTTCTATGGAAACAAATTTAGAGAAGAGTTTGGTTGATTGGTGAAGTTTTGAGCACTTCAGAATGCACAGGAACAAAGAAAACCTGGTACATCTTTTAAGGTTAAAAAAAAAGATGTGGAATCGGTAAACTTCTCTAATATATCTACATTTTGTATCACATATAAAAAGAAAAATCAGGAAATACATTATGTTACAAAGAATTCCTTTTAAAAATATATATAGAAATGCATTCAAAGTGTTATTTGAAACCTGTCACTGATTTCTTCACAAAAGGAGTGGTACAATTTTTTTTTCTAAAACTAAGAAAAGCAGTAGTCTTAGGAAAAATGACAAAATATTAGCTATAATTGTTTATTTGTAACAATTGAGAAAAGTAGTGTTATTTGAAAATAGGATTACTATTTTATTCTTGGGCTGCTATAACTGTACATCATAGCCTGAGTACTTTGATAGAAATGAATTTCTTATAACTCAGTAGTCTGTCACATTCAATGTCAAGTTTCCTAAAAGGTTTAATTTCTACTGAGGGCTTTGTTCGTGGCTTGTAGATAGCCACTTAGCCATTTTTCAATGTACCGTTTGTGTCAGTGAGTGTGTATGCTTGTGTGTAGGTGGTACTGAGGACAGAACCTAAAGCTTTTGTAGTGAGCTACATGCTGAGTCCTTCATATTTTTAAATTTGAGATAGCATCTCACTAAATTGCCAAAGCTGGGCTCAACCATGTCATCCTCTTGCTTCAGCCTCACAGAGCTTCAGGGTTACAGGAATCTACCACTCTGCTTGGCTTCTGTTCTCTTTAAGTGCTTCAATTCTATGGTAGTCATGCTACATCCATATGACCTTATTTATCCTTAATCACCTCTTAAAGTTGCTTTCACTAAAATAGTCTCATGAGGGTTAAAGATTCAACATATGAAGTTTGGGGAAACATAAATCATTTATCCGCTGTTACCAAAATTTTTTATTTTTTTTTATTTCTGATTTTTTTTTTTGCAGTACCAGACATTGAACTCACAGCCTTGTGCTTGCCAGGCAAGCACTTATGCCACTGAGCTACATCCCCAGCCCTTTTTTCATTTTGTTTGTTTGTTTTGTTCTGTTACTGGGAATTGAACTCACTACCTTGCACTTGCCAGGCAGGAGCTGTGCCGCTGAGCTAAATCCCCAGCCCCAAAATTTTTATATGTGTAACTTTATCCTGCAAATTGTGTGTGATACCATAGTCTGAGGCCAACTATTGCTTAATGCATAGAGTAGCAATTTTAATAGTGTTTGACATCACTTTTGAAGAATTATTCAACCTTTCTGTGTAAGTAGATGTTTGTAACAGCTATTCAAATGTAAATGGATGTCTTATTTTTCTTGTAGCTGAGACAAAATACCCAAATACCCAAAGTTAAAGGAAGAAAGATTTATTTAGACTCATTTTGTAGAGGTTTCAGTCCATAATCAGCTGGCTCTAAGGCAGGGTGGCATGGTAGAGTGGCATTGTAAAGTAAACAAGAGGCAGCAAAAGACAGGCAGCCTCAGAAAGCAACAAATAACATGTGATAAGCCAAAAGCAAAGACCACATCAATACTTTTCTTGTCTCTTCAATTTTATCCAGGCTTCCAGCCCTTAGGGAAAGTAGCCCTCACAACTTTAATGCTAGCATAGCACCTTGAACCAATCCCAGCATCACATGCTTGGTCCCAGCATTACACACCCTAGATCTAGCCACCTCCAAGAAGCCCCACCTATGACCACATGAGACATCTAGATTTCAGCCATGACAATAGATAAGGGCTACACTAGTGTATGTATGTTTGGAAATTGCATTGTAGCATGTAGTAAGTATAGGAAGTCAGGAGAAATATAAGAGTTGGGGAAATGCTATTATGGATTTACATCTCAGTAAAGCATAGCCAAAAAATTGAAATCTAGCAGCTGTAGACTTAAAGAGATTGAAAACGTGATCATCCCTGCTAAACAACCCACTCTACAGTGAGTAGGGCAAATGGAAAGTGCTCTAAGTCACTGTGTCACATAGAACTGGGTAGACTGCAGCACCAGGATGTGAGGAGGAGACTGCTGTTTAGAATGAGACACTTTGTCGTAGAGGACTGGTGAGAAAGCAAGTTCTGACCAGTATAATCAAAAGTACACTGGTAAGGGCTGTTCATATACCTTAGGCATAATCAAGCCAAAGCACAACTTTACTCATGTGATGTGGAGAAACAAAATTAGCTAGGAAAATTAGTTTTCTGAGACAAGTGTCCCAAAAGCTTTAGAATACTTAAGAGTTTTAAGAACAAAAGAATGAGTAGGTCTTAGCATACATGACTATATTAAATATCTGTGTGCTATTTATTAATAGCTACCAATAATTATGTGTCAAGAAAGATCAAAAGCCAAATATGGATTAAAAAAAATGATTGCTATCTTTGGTTAATAATAGCTAAATTAAGCATGAGAGGATACTATTAAGAAACATGGTATAAAACATATGTTTGATATCTCTGACATGTATTCAACAAATATTCAAAGTTTCCCAATGCATGCAAAGTACAAAGTGTGAAACACAGGTAATATAAAAGGAAGAGTCATGGTAGGTGGTCCTAGCTGTGAAGAACCTAGCATTTTCAGAAAGATTTAGAATTTAATGTGATACCTGATTAACACTGATAGTCACTGATATAGAAACTGCCAAAAATACAGAAGCATGAAAAGCTAGTTTTACCGAGTGTGACATTTAAAAGAATACATGAGGACAAAATACACAAATTGGGTACAGTTAATAGAATTCACGAAAAAGTAAAATGGATACAATTTTTTTGCAAGTACAAGGAAGAATAAAAAATGTAACATTTACCCACTGTCTTAGTTACTTTTGTTCTTGAGACAAAATGCTGAACACCCAAAGTTGAAGGAGGAAAGGTTTATTTGGCTCACAGATTGTAGCGTTTCAGGCCACAACTGGCTCCAAGGCAGAGTGGCATGGCAGAGGAGCATCACAGAGCAGTCAGGAGGCAGCAGAAGATAAGCAGTAGAAAGAACCAAGTGACAAGTGATAATCCTCTTTCTGTCCTTTGTATTTTATCCAGGCTACCCATTCTAGGGCAGGTAGCACTAATACCTTTAATCTTAGAATTTCATCCTTGATCCCAGCATCATACACCCTACATCCAGCCCCCTCTGAAAAGCGCCACCTATTACTGCATGAAGCTTTGGGGGAACAGCTAAAATATAAAACATAACACCCTCTTAGTCAAATATTTTCTGTTTGAAAAGAATCACATGCATTTGTTAAAACTGAGAAAAATTAAATTTCTGGGTATTATTCTAAGTTTAAAATTTTAAGCATAGACATATAAAATAATGTAAAAATAGGAAAAGTTGCAAATATTTTAATGATTTTTAATTTTGCTAAAATTTCTAAAATAGCAAAGTGTTATTAACATATATTGTCATTTCTGTTTATATTATCTATAACATATATGTTAACATAACATTTGAACATTTTCCTCATTAACTTCTCTCAATAAGAAGTGACATCCAGGGATATAAGCTCAGTGGCATAAGTGCCTGCCTGGCAAGCACAAGGTATTGAGTTTGATTCCTGGTACAAAAAAAAAAAAAAGATGTCACAAAATTTTATGGTCCTTATTAAACATTGTGTTTAAATTGCTTTGCAGAAAATCTGTGCATGATTATATTCCTACGGGAAGTGTCTTACAGTATTAATAATGATCCAAAGTCACAGGAAATAGTTGCTATTAAAATTATCACCAGTACATATTTTGAAACACAAAATACATCTTTTTTTATTTATTTTATTAATAGTGTGATTAAACATTTTCCATATATTTGTGTGCTCTGCACATTTTTAACAATTTGTTGATTTATATACACTGCATACTTTTATTTAAAATAGTTTATTTTTTAATTTGAAAAAATTTAATTATAGTAGAAACAGCTGCGGTTTTTAAGTGAAAGATAATAAAAAGCTAATAAAACTCTAATAAGCAAAATACTAATATATTGTATCCCACATAATTGTATCAAAAAATAATTTGACAAGCAATTAAATTATGAACTTGGAGTTTTATTTAATAGAAAAATTTCAAATAGTTTAAAATGACCAATTCCAAAGGACAACATTAAAGAAGTAGTCAAGAAATTTCAAAAAAAGAAGCACTTTCTCACTCTTTTCATTTGTTTCATTTTGCTTTGTTTTATCACAGTTTTCTGCTCTGTTGATGACCATTGCAATACTGTGCAACAATAATTTTAAAAATAGGACAAAGTAAAGCAAAGAATAACATGGAAGCCCTATATAAATCATCCAGTGTGTGCAAACATTTTATCTTTTGAGTAAATCTAAAGGCAATAAGAAAAGATATATGAGATTACACAGAAGAGGTGCTTGCAGGGAGCCAGATGAGACTAATTTGCTATGATCTGAAACAATTATAACAAGGAGAAAACAAACAACTCTTACTTCAATTACTCTTTGAAATGTGGGATGGAGAAAACAGAGGCAAGCATACAGCAAACAACAGACCTTCCAAGGAAGGTAGATGGGATCCCTTCTTTATAAGTGGTAGATAGGCAGAACAACAGTGATTCATGGGGCCAAAAGATTAAAGACATGTGTTAAATTTTGCTCCTGTAAAAAATAAAATAAAAATGAATAAAATCTTTTGTGCTTTCTGTTTTTTAATGAATCTGGTGAGTTTTATTAACAATATTGCCTGTTTTTTACTTCTTTCTTTTCATCTCTTTCTTTGTCTTTTTTTTTTTGCTAATAGCTCTTCATTCTCTAGATCTCTAATAAAACACACATGCTGTGTGTATACATGTATATATGTGTTTATGTATTGACACACGTATATAAAAAATATCATTAACAAAATTTCATAAATAAAACTACCTGTGAAAATATGTGTTAATTATAAGGCTGTTTTTTAGATTAGACAGTGTGCACTTTTCCATTCTTTATAGCCAGTACCTAATATTGTGCCTAGCAGAAAATGTAAGTTCTGTATTATTTGCCTAGTGCATAAATGAATAATGCACTGTCATTGAGTGTAATAGTGTCCAAAAGTATTTCTAAATAAGACATCTTCCTTTCATTATACCTAAGGTCTTCATCTCTTTTCTGTTTTGAAATTTTCTTGTAAGTAAATAATCACTATTATACAATATTTCTGTATTGCTTTCTTCAACTGCATTCAAATGATTATAGTTAAACTGAATATTTTCAATATTTACACATAAGAAATGACTGAGAATATATGTTCAAAAATTTCAAAGTCTCTTTTTAGCAGAAATTAACTACTTTTTAAAACTGTTACTGATTTATAAAGTACTCCAATACAGGAATGATGTGGAGCACTATTAATAATTTTATCAAAGAACAAATAGATTATAGTTCAGTTACAATAATAATATGAAGAGAAATGAATACTAAAATATTGTACTCCAAATTGATTGGTTGAGACTGCTGTGTTCTGTTTTCATAGCAATATGCAGTAGTAGGAATAACATTATTCATTATATAATTTAAGTATTTCACATCTCCTCCAAATTTTTCTTATTGCTAGCTATGAAGTCATAGGTAAGAAATAGGTGGATGAAGTACTGATTTGGGAATATATTCTAAGTATTCAGAAGTCACTCAGTAATTGAAATACATCTATTAAACCTGGAGATCTTCACGCTAATCTTATATTCAAAATTCAAATGAAAATAATTACATTCAAACACATCCCCAGTTACAATTAGACTCTGGTTCTCTAAGCAGTAGTTGACAAAACTGAGCATGTTTAAACTCAAGTAGAAAATCTTTGAGTGTAGAACAAGAGATTTTCTTTCTATAGACTAAATGGAGGCCAGAATTTTATATTTTCAGCAACCACAAACACAACACTATTTTCTTTATATAAAATAACTTTTTATGAAAGATTTTCTCTAAAATATAATGTTCCAAGGAATGGATCTTTTTCATGCATGTAAATAAATATTTTTCATTAAGGGACATTCAAACTTGCAATTGTGATCAATGAATTCATCAACTACTCTTATGCAGAAAGCAGCTGTTAGGATGGCCTTGTCAGCAAAAATCTCTGCCTCTTTAATTTATGTGAAATGATTTCAATAATTTTTTTGGACATTCACAACAAAGCAAGATGTCTTATCAATGGTCTTATGACCATGAATCCCCTTCAGTAAGGTGGCACTCAGACACAAGGCAAGTGATGCCTCACCAGTAGAAATGAGAAGATATTCTCTTGCAACTTGATAAACTCTGGAAGCATAAATATGCAAAGCCTTCTTGGATCTAATATTTAGTATGTTATCGAATAGAGGGAAGATTCATAGAAATGTATTTTTCTGACTGTTTTGAGACTTTTACTTTTATCTTCTAACTTATCTAGTATTCCTTGTATACCAATATCATTAGTATAGAGGCATTACAATATTCAAAATTTTACTTAATCTGACAAATAAATTGTAATAATGAGCATTTGGTGCATTTTTGGTGTTCACATTTTAGGAAGACAGCACTGAAGTAGCTGGATGTCTCCAAGGTGTAGCATGGCAGAAGGGGCATGAGTCCATTGCAGGCAAAAAGCTGCGAAGCTGCAAGTGAAGCAGCAAGCATCAAGCCAGAAAGCAAAGACAACAGCAGCCTTGTTTCTGTCCCTTCTCTTCCCACCCAGAGTGGGGCACCCTTAATCCCAGTATCACACCATGAATAAATCCCAGTATCACATCCTTAATCCCAGCATCACATACTCTAAATCTAGACACTTCTGGAAAACCTTCTGTATGACTGCATGAGGCTTTGCGGGTATAATAGACAAAAACTATAACATTCCACCCCTGCCCCTCCAAACTCATTAATATCCCTTTAAAAATAAGGCATTTAGTCCACCTCTAAGGGTTGCCAAAATCCTAACAGTTTTTAGCAGTGCTGAAAAGCCCAATTCCCAAATTCCTCTGAGATTTAAGGCAAACTCTTATCTATGAGCCCCTGTACAAATGAAAAGAAAGTTAAATACTTCCAACATATAATGACACAAGATAAACATTATCATTCTAAAAGTTACAAATAGGGGATAAAAAGAAATGGGACCAAAGCACGTCCCAAATCCAGCAAGGCAAACATTACTGTTCTATGTCCAGCATCTGAGGTAATCTGTGACAAGATGGAAACTCCAAAGGGCTTTGCTAGCTCTGCCCCATGACTCCATTTGTGACTGTAGCTCCCATCACTTTTCTCTTTAACTGGTTCTGCTCCTTCTTTGCAGTTTTCTGCAGATGATCCAGGTTCCTGACTTCTCTAAACTTCTGGGATCTTCACTGCACATTTGGCTTCACAATCTCAGCTTCACACACTGATTTTCTTAGGTACACATTGGCTGGCCTCCCAGGCTGTCTTGTGAAATCTCAGTGGAAGCTTTCCTGACCTCACAACTCCCGGATTTTGCATCAGCCTAAAACCAGTGCCACGTGGATGATATGGTGTGCCTCCAGATGGAGCAGTAGTCAGGTTTCCTTCTCTCTTACCTGCAGGGGTTCAGTGCCTGGATTGATGAGCACTCTGAACCAAATGCCAAGGAATATGTTCTCTAGGCCACCACTATCCTGGCACATGGTGCTCTGGGGCTTTTGTCTCAAAGCAAATTTTTTCAATTTTGCAAACTTGAGGCTGCAAAGGCTGGAGTCCTGCTGTTTCTTGTGATGTCCTCAGGCTATTTTTTCCATTGTCCTGCTCCTTCTCAGCAGCAGTGTTCCCCCTTCTCTACCTTTGCAGTCTACAGCTTTACTGCAGTTTCCTTTCCATCCCAACTAATGACATTTTGGATCATTCTGCTGAGTTTTTACTCTTGATTCTCAACAGAGATCTGTCTAAAGGTCTGCAAAAGAAGCCATGCCACTGCCTCAACATTAGACTGTCTTGAAACGTTTTCTGAAAGATTCATTAGTCTGTACCCTTAGTCTCAGTGTCAGGCAAAGTCTTTGGACATGAGCCAAATAGAGACAAACTTTCTACCAAAGCATAATACACATGATCTGGAGTCTGACAATCCGTGTAGTTCTTCTTCCCAGCACAAACCTCCTGAGTCTGGCCTTTACTGGCAGCATTCTGGTCTTCTGAGCTCTGACCAGCATCTCCTATCAAGAACACCTTAGAGCATTCCATGGCTGCTTCTTCAGCTGGCAGCTCCAAACCTTTCCAAACTCTTTTCATAAGCCATTCCCAAAGGTTCTTGAGCCACATAGTCAAGAAAAGTCCTGCAATGACCCACTCATTTGATATAAAATTCTGTTTTAGTTACTTTCCTTTTATTGCTGAGACAAAATACCAGACACCCAAAATTAAAGGAGGAAAAGTTTGTTGTAGCTCACAGTTCATAAAGGTTTGAGTTCATAGGTGGCTGATTCCAAGTCACAGCAGCATGGAAGAGAGGCATTACAGCAGAAAAGCAGTTCATGACAGGCAGAAGGCAGCAAAAAGGTGAAGTAGAGAAGAGGTAGCAGCAACTGACAGCAGCTCTCTTTCTTTCCCTTTGGCCAAGGTACCCAACCTTAGAGCAGGTAGCACTCACACTGAGGGTGGGGCATCCTTAATGCACCAGGAATCAATCCCAGGATCCCATCCTTAGTCCCAGAATCACATACTGTAGATCCAACCATCTTCAAAAAACTCCACCTGTGACCATAAGTGACTTTGAGGAGTCGCCATAACAAATCTGGGGGGAAACAGGGCATTTGAGTAAATTAATTTATGTAAAAATTGCAGCTTTACTATTTAATGGATTAATGTGTTCATGGGCATGGAATTACTTCCCTGAGTCTGAGAAAATAAAAGTAACATGTGGCAGCAAAGAACCTCTCTGGTTGCTTGGTTCACCGTTCAAGGAATCACCGGAAATTAAGGTGTAAATAGGGTACTTAGATGACAAATTCTGATAGTGGCTGAGGCACCATTTGTCTGTTTTCTAGATGAACCAATACTCTTTAGGAAGCTCTGCCTGTTGACTATTCATGGTGGGGTTCCTGATGGGTTCAAGTGCCAACTTTCCTCAAGATATCTTGGTTTTGGAATTTGGGGCTGAGTTAGCATCATCCATAAAGACTCTGCCCCATAATGCTGTTTTCCTCCTTTCCTCTTTTCATAGTATGTTTCATACTGTAGTATGAATTAGTCACAGACTAATACTCCTCCTACTCCCTTGTGTATACTATCATATTGAGACTCGTCCCCAAATAAACTAGGCTCCTAACTCTTTATCAATGACAGTTGAAAATGCATTTTTATTAAAGGTAATTTAAATTATATGATTATTCATAATTAAGGAGTTTAGCAGATTTTATTCATTTATTCTAAAGAGGTATATGATTAGAGAAAATATTGTAATATACAGATAAAACAATTCGTTTTGGTTTGGAATACAAACATGAAAAAAATACATACATCTTATAACCTAGGTTATATTCACATGAAAATAAAATAAATGATCAGGTGTCATAGGAATTTGCTTATAGTGGTTTGTTTGTATATAATGTGCTACTTTTTTATTTTTTTAATTTATTTTAAAAATAAAAGAAGGAAAACATATTAACAAACAGACATCCATTTACAAAATAGCATAAGAACAATGCAAGCAATACAGAGTTACAGACAATGTGGTAGGAAATTAACTATGGTTGTTGTATTACACATTGATATCTTCAAAGTGGTTTCTCAGGAAAACAAATAGAGACATACAAGATTGATCAAACAAATAATCATTAACTGTTCCTTTCTATAGAACAATAGAAGACAGTAGCACCACTATGTTAGCTGTCCTGTATATACACACTTACATAATTTCCCCTTCTTTCTTTTCTCTTTTCCCCCTGTCTACTTTTCAAAATGCTTTGGGGAATTAATCTGGCCAGTATCCAAATAATAGTTGTACAAGTATCAAAATGTTCCTTGGAGTAACACTTTTTAATGTATTGAACTAAATGTTCTTTTTCTTAAATATTGTCTTCTCTGTTTAAATTTACTTGAATTGCAGAATACCTTTCATATGTTGCCTTTCTTTTTCACTAAAAAATTGGTAGTTTTAAAAATCTGCGTAGGAAAATTTTCTTTAAAAAGTGAAGTTTAAACCACAATAGCATTGATAATTACCTTAATACTATCTTTTATATTTGATATCAACATAAAAATATTATCAGTCCTTTATTTATTCATATAATATCATCCTTACTTAGTCATCAATTTAAGGACCATGCTTGGATTAATACTTAACTATTTTATTTTTCACTAAGAAAAGGAAACACATATAAATTAAATATTATAATCTTTATTCAAGAATTCAGTCAGTTTTACAACATACAATATAATATTTCTAATAGTGGCATATTGTATAAGAAAAATAAAATTAATGTGAGCAACTCATGAAATTCAGTAATTTAATTTATCCAATATATAATGCTTTGTTTAGATAATTAGAAATGACAAATATAATCTGAAAGCATCACTAAATGATTCATATGTTAGCACAGCACAACACATGCATGCAATCAGTAGTCCAGCACTCCTGAAAAATATGAGCAAAACATGTGATTCAAGTTTGAAAAATATAGCTTGAAAATTATGAACAAAACATGCAATTCAAATAAATTCTTTAAAATTTTAAAAACTAATTAACCTAATTTGAACTCCAAATACATTACTTCTGCATCAAACTTTATAACCAAAATTTGAATAGCTATAAAATAGTCAGAAAATTATAGATGGTAAAATGATTTGGTGACAGAAATGAGGATCACAAAATCCATAATTAAAGATCTATCCCCCAAAATAGAAAATTTGTACAATATCAAAACTCCTAACACATTTATTTAACCTTTGACTTGTTATTTAATATCTAGAAAAATTAAATGATCTCTTTAATTCTCCAATTAAAGCACTACCTACAATTGGAAACTGTTCTTGACAATTTTGCTCTCACTTTTTAGTTGTATGATTTATAAGTGGAATTTAGCATTCATTTTTAAAGTCCTGTCTACTTCTTAAAATGCTTTGGGGAATTAATCTGGCCAGTATCCAAATAACAGTTGTACAAATATTCAAAATGTTCCTTGGAATAACACGTTTTAATGTATTGAACTAAATGTTCTTTTTCTTAAATATTGTCTTCTCTGTTTAAATTTACTTGCACTGTAGGATACCTTTTTTATATTGTCTTTCTTCTTTCTCACTAAAATTTCAACCTGCAGTATATCTCTGGTTTATGATTTTCTGCTTAATAGGTAATTTAGTAAAATCAGATAACATTTACAAAAAAGATCAAGAGAGCTTCTTTCTCCAAAAGATACACAATTATTCATGTCTATATTTATCATGTCAATACTTTAGTCAAAGTTTTACTGGCTGCTATTACTTTTTTTACAACTTCCTAAGAGAATATTAGCATACAAGGTGGTTTCTGATTGGGGTACCTTAGGAAAGCAATTTTGTGGCTATTATAATATTATTTCTATTAGTTTGTATTAATAGTAAGAAGAAAAGAAATTAGGATTTACTAAATCATATTATGTCCCAGACACTATGCTAAAACTTATACACATATTATAAACTTTAAAAGTGCTATGGCAAGTAATCATTAAAATTTTCCTTGTATGTATGAAAGAAAGAATGCTTCTACATGATCTGCTAGTTTTGATAGTCTTGTAAAAAGCAGGCAAAAGTGGAAGTTTTACTTATCCCATTGTAATACTATGTTTATTATTTTTAAAAAGGATCAAAACTTCATTTTAGAGTTAATAGCTTCTTTCAGATAATCAAAATTGACCAGTCTGGAGAAAAATGAGGTCACTGTTTTATCTAAAGAGTGATTTTTAAGTCCCATGTACTTGTGAAGCTGAGGCCAGGAGCATTGCAAATTTGAGGACAGCCTGGGAAAATTGGAAAGTTCCCATTCCAAAATAAAAATATAAGAAGCACTAAGAATGTAACTCAATGTTGAAGTATGTGCCTAGCTTACGTGAGGCTGTGGGTTCAACCCAAAGTAGCACACACACCCACAGACACACACATGAGTAACATTTATCTCCGTGGGAAAAGAATTATTTATGTGGTTAATATATGTTTAAAATAATCTTACAGGTTGATCCCCACCAAAATTTGGGGATTAGCATGCAGGTCAGGTAAACTAGTTCTTCAGCTAATTATATTATAACAAAATTTTGCTATTAATCTCAAAACACCACGGAATTACTTGGTTTATTACAGCTTATCTACAAAAGGTATGTATTTGGAATTATACAAAATGACATAGTGTGTCAGTATATGTTTTTTAAAATACTTTGTTTAGCACACTGCTATCTGTAATTTGGATGTATCACAAAGGGCCAAGTGTTGAAGACCTAGTCCCCAGGATGTCGGTATTGGAAAGTAACAGAAACTTTAGCAGGTGGGATGTAGTTAGAAGTCCTTCACTGGGGAAGGGCCCTCAAATGGCATTACTGGATCTTAGTCCTGTCTTTGTCTCTTAGTTGATGGGTGAGCAGTTTTGCTTTGCCACATAGTCCACCATGATGTTCCACCTCACCACAGCCAGATCTGGGGGTTGCTTCATCCTAGGATGGAAGCTCCAACACTGTATGCTGAATAGACTGCATAGACTATGACTGAGCCATCATAGTGATGGAAAATTGATCACATAAACACTTCTTTGCACTATTTTATTACTAGTATTAAATTATCTTAGATTAGAATTCAAGAGTTTTATCAATCACTGAATGAATGAAATTATAAAGGAAACTTTTTAATTTTGCCAACATGACATTTTTGGTCAAAGAAAAGCTTCCTAGATTTGTACTGAATTATATATAGTGTTTTATCCATGCCAAAAATATAAAATAAAATTTGCTTTATATATCTCATATTTCAAAAATGTATTCTGAAATTTTATGATGCTTCCCTTACTTAGACCAATTACAGGCAGGCATAACTTGATAAATTTCTGTTACTTACTCTGAGATTTAATTAGAAAACTTTCATGTACAACTTCTGTCATTTCCTTTCAACCTCTAACTTCACCTCCAAAAATCACTGTATTTTATATTTAATGGGAAAATCATTAACTGTCAGTTACACAAAGCTACAATAACCCCTAAGAAAAGAAAGAACACCAACCACATAGATCTCAGTATTTAATATATTTCTCAATAAAGCAGTGTAGACTTCATTGACAGAATGGTTAATTCTAGGCTTGGACAGGAAATACACAAGAAGAGCTTACAGATTCTTATAGTACCAGAAAGTAAAGAAGTGGCTTTTAAAAAATCAACTTAAAATTCTGAAAGTCCAAGGCTGAGACTCTAAGCGATAAAATAAATAAAATAGCATTGATCATAATGCAAAGTACAAACATCCATGAGTCTATTATGTAAATAAAATGAATAAATAAATATACATACACAAGGGTTCCATGTAGAATTCCAGATCCTTTGTATAAGTTCTCTGTTTAACATCAACAGTGATAAGTCTTGTTGAAAGTATACAAATTTGACATGATATGATGAAAATGGGCACTTTTGTTTTTATTCTAGAAGTATAATCGTATTTATCACTTAAAACAAATAAAAGCAAGAGATGAATCTCAACAGTACAGTATAAAATGTTGGAGTCAATATATTAAAACTGCTAAGATCATCAAAAATAAGAAAATCTAAGAAACTATCATAGCTAACAGAAGTTTTAAAATTCATGAGAAGTACATGTAATCTGAAGACTTGGAATAGGAATAGGACATTAAGTGATCACTAAGAAATTCTTATAAAAGCATAGATTTTAATTAATAATAATGAACAAAGTAATCACTAGTTTTTACAAATGCACAATTATTATATGATATAACAAGTAGAGGGAAATAATGTGGCTTATATGGAAACATTCTCTTCATTTTTCTGTTACTCTAATACGATTCTGCAATAGTTTAAACAAAGAAATAAGTAATACAGTATTTGGAGAGAGACATAGTAAAATATTCATTGATCAAAAACTAACTAAATAGCTGCCAAGCTTTGTACAAGCAAGAAATATACAAAAGTGAGTGGACTGATCTGCTTAATTCACCTGACTAGATTACAGGGAAAGCTTCTGCCTCCGTGCTGTGGGTTTGGATGTGGTTTCTATAGAATGTATGATTTCCAGTGATAGGACCCAATTAATTTTTCAAAATCTTGAATAACAGAGGGAATTTTTTATGTTGTACCGAGTTAATAGATTATCTTACGTGAATGGTCTCTTCACAAGTGAGAGATAAGAATAATTTTGCTAATTTTATAAATAGAATATTTAGGAATATGGCATACTTTGGTTCACAAAACATTTCTGTTCACTAACAATTCAGTTTACAGACAAAAGTGTTCAGCAAAATTTTGTTTTTGATTGTGAACTCTGCATTTGGGTGATAAAGAGGACTGCAGTCATCTTCCCCAGAATTGTGGAATGAATTCATTGCCCAATATACCAGTTAGTATTAGCAGAGTAATATTTTTTCTTTCTTCTAGCTAGAATTTATGGACCTGACTTGTTTGATTCCAAAGTCCACATGTTTTAGATTTTAACTTTCATTAAATCAGAAGTGACACTAGTCACAAGAATGTAGAATCTGGGAACATTATATTTTATGCATTTAAATATTCCATCTGCTTTGGAAACATGATGGAAACACAGAGGTACAATGGGAGCAGGGAAAGAAAGAAACATATAGAATAGACTATTGGAATATCCATTCTTTAGTTTTCTCTTTTCCCTAAAGGAAAATTCTGTTGGAATACAATAAACAGAAAAGGGACAAAAAGTACAAAATGAGAACTAGAAATACAGGCTTTCTGAACTTCATGGCACATAGCAAATACTTGCAGAAGTTTTACTTAAAATTCCATTTTCTGTGTAAAATCCCTAACGAGCTCTCTGTGAAGATGAAGTAAAGGATAGGGAGGTAGGAATGGTGTTTAGACCCCCACCTAACCAAACACAAGATAAACACAAATCACATATGGAAACTAAAGAGTGAATTTCCAGAATTACATTGGCCAATAAACCAAATATCTGGAATATTCATGAAGAAATTCTGGAGTACTTATATACAATGTGACTAACATAGGGAAAAAGAAAACTATTTCACTTCAGAAGGAGCTTCAAATCTATAACGAAAAAGTAAAAACATTACAAATATAAATTATATACATAATGTAATGAGAATATTCCTCTAGAAGTAATTTATTTTCTGAAATGACTCAAATTTTTAAAGAAAATATGATTAAATTAGAAATCAAGACTAACAAGGTTAGAGAAATCTTTTTTGAAATCTTCAAAAGAACTGGCTATACATATATAGTATAAAAATAGTGCAGGGAGAAATGGAAAGTAATGCATAGAAAATCCTACAATAAGCCCCAAAAATAGTATGAGAAAAATCATATTTATAAATCATTTTAATATAAACTTTTAAAGCATTTTATGAGCTGGTCATTCAAGTAGAGAACCTGTCAAAGAAATACAGAATTTAACAAAAAGAAACAGGTAAATGGTCATGACGAAAATTAGAGAAAATTATGAGGTAAGAAAACTCAAATAACAGAGATTTCCTCTTATTGTTAAAGAACAATGAAAAAAAGACATATCATGCAAGACTCAAACTAGGATAAAATCAAAAGTAAAAATATTAAGTATATAAAATTGTAATTATGTATACATTAATGCATTTGGAAGTGAATAATATCTAAAATATTTTTAAATGTGAACAGATACAAATGATCTACCAATAAGTGCTAAAACATTTCGGTTGGAGACTTAGCTCACTGATGGAGTACTTGCCCAGATTTCTGTAGAGGCCTGAGTTCAACCCCTGGCACCTAAATAAATAAGTAAAAATTAACAAAAAAATTAAAATCATTGAAAAGATAATAAAATATTTACTGTGTTAAAGTACAGTATAAAAAATAAAGTTCTGTATAATGAGTTCAAACTTCAGAGACTGAAAGAAAACTGTGAGTTCTCAGTTGCAGAATATATCAAAAATATCAAGAGGGCATTGTGGTCCACATATACACATTCTGCCAAAAAAACGCGTACTTTTTACACATCAGGGAAAGAGAAACTTGTGTCAATATTTTAATACTAAACTTATTGAGACATCATGAGATGAATGCGAGTTACTTTTGGCTTGTACCATTGCAAGAGATGCTGAAAGTGATGGCCCTCAGCTTCCAGACATTTATTAGTACACCAAACTGCTGCTGCTGTAACCTTGGTCACTGAGATTGGTGTGTGTGAGTTTTCAATTTCTTCTCTAAAGGCCAGCCGGGTAGTGGGTTTTCTGAAATATACGACAACCTCTAGGGTCCCCCATTCCAAGGTAGCATCATCTGCTGAAAAAACATCATACTATTTTTCTTTTCCTGAAGTAGGCATCCACTTTTGGCAAACTCTACCTAATAATATAAACCATAAAAAATAGAAAACCTTAATTTAGTTATCTAATGAACTACATTTACATAGAAATAAAAATGCATATAATTAACATTTTAATTAATGTATTAATCTTATTGTGTTTACCATTTCCTCATAATCTGAGGGACTCTAAGGCATAACATAATATATTGGAAAGTCAGCATATTGTTATTTTAATAGGATATTTCAGATTGGATTTTCAGGTTAGTTGTATGATGGTTTAATCTCTGCTTTACTTAATAATCATCAAAACTAATGTTTTCTAGTAAAATCTGCAAAACCCAGACTCTCTCCCTAGAAATAGTTATTTTAATTTGTCCAAATTCTCTGTGATTTAGTGAACAAGTTATAGGAATATTTTCCTCATTGGACCTTCTAAATTTTTTTCCCCCAAAACTGGTAATTCCTTTCATTGATATTGACTGATCTGTGGCTTGAAAGCAAAAATTTTGGAGTTCATGTAAGAGCAAATGAAATGACAAAGTATTACTTGACTCCAGGAAAACAGACTGGAAATAGATTTGGATGGAAAATGTTTACTTCTAAAATATTACTTTTTCAAGAATTTTAAATATAATTGATTTTTCTCCTCTTCTTTTTTCAAAATAGAAGTCAATTCTTCCTAATTGCAAGGAGGGATCATGATTTTTTTTTTTTTTTGTCTCCGGTACCAGGAACGGAACTCATGACCTTGCGCTTGCCAGGCAGGTGCTTTTGCCACTGAGCTAAATTCCCAGCCCCTTGGGATCATGATTTTTAACACTACATTAAGGTAGAACAAACAAGGTGAAAATTCTCCAAATGTCTACTCCTAAGATACATGTTCCTATAATTTCCCTTATTATTTGAGATTAAATTTATCAATCATAGAAAATTCTTAGCATGAATCTCTAGCTTTCCAAAGCAATATATTCAGATAGAATCTGATTAACCTTATCGCAAAACTCTTATTGACATTTAGGCCAAACTAATTTGTTTTATTGCAACTTTAAAAAAATGTTTTTAAATCTCTTACTGAAAGTCTTTTCTAATTATTTCACCATGTAAAACTATATCATTCATAATTTGTAAAAATATATAACAATGAACATTTTAAATCTTTAGAGTCAATTAATCATATACTGCCAAAGTGTATGAAGAGAAATGATAATGTATGAAGAGAAATGATAATAAATGATAACATTGAATAAATTTCATTCATTCATTCATATTGTCAGATTGTTTTATAATGTTCTAGAAAGTATAGTTTGACCATTCCTAATCTGATAATTTGAAATATGAATTTGCAACAACTGTTGTCAATTTCAATTGTTTTTCTTGTTTATGTCCAAAAGTTTTTGACTGCTAACATCATGCCACAAATGGAAAATTCCACACCTCTTCCTTGTGATGGGTCACAGTCAAACTGTAGGTTTACAAAAATATTTTGTAAGATTACCTTCAGGCTATGTGCATAAGGTGTTGTCTAGGGAATGTAAGTGAACTGGGTTCTGTTCTCAACAAAACTCATTATGCATATGCAAATACACCAAAATTTAGAGGGAAAATCCAAAATGTTTCTGGTCCCAAGAATTTTGGATGAAGGATACTGGTATTGTTTATATCTTTTTATTGATGAAATTACTAATTTCAGGTAGTCCTCCACCAAATCCCACTGGTATATGTTGATATGGGACATGAAGATCTGTAGGCTTTGTTGCCAATCCCACAAGTCTGTCTACTGCGATTCTATGAGCTCCCTGGCTCTAATTTTGTTCCTTCGCAGCATTAACCATATGTCAAAACATCATATAATATATGAATTTTTTTTGTGTTCTTTACCTGAGCCCTTTCATCTCTTCCTTTGAAGGATATTGCCAATCATGCTGCTCAAAACTGTCTAGTTGAGAGAATGTTTTCTCATTACTGTTCTTTATATACTGGGTGAGGCTATTATACGGTAGAAGTCCTTGCCTAAATATATTGAGCAGTTCCTGAAATCTTATGCCAAATCTTAATGAGGGCATCAGTTGTTTCCTTGCTTGTTATTTATTTATTTATTTTTGTTTCTCTCAGACATTGGTAACATTAGGAGTGAGGCCATAGGTGTAAGTTATGAGTGGCAATACTGCAGTAAATATAAGTGAAAGAACACTCTGAATCATCTTTTTTGAAACACTGAATGTGCCCTTAGATGCACCCAGGTCCACATATATCGTTTTCATAGGACCATGGTTGGCTATTGCCTTGCCCTGATCTTGATCACTGATTGTTCCTACAGCATCAAGGCTCTGGTGGACAGTTCTAATTGTACAGTCACTTATCTCCCGCAGTCAGGCATTCAGACTCCACTGGGCATTTGCATCATACCAGGAGATGTTTTTCAAATAATGAGCCATTTTCAGCTATAGAAAGCAAGACATTTCTCCAGAATGCAGAATTCTGCTTTGGGAATCTCGGGAGACACATATAATCTATTGAATTCAATGGATATCTCTAACACTCCAGCACTCCAGCATTCAGTATATCACATTGCCTGAGTGGTAGGGTAGGTTAACCAAAGCCCGGACCAGTGGTAAGATACTCTCTTTTATTTGTTTCTTGTTGCCTTCAAAACTGGCAAATTTCTGAGTCATTTTCAGATAATAGGTCAGAGAAATATCCCCAAATGTTGTATAAACTGTTTTTATAAATACTAAAAAGGAAAAAAAAAACCTCAGAGAGTTCTATGTTACTCATTCTGTGTTGGAAGATTAAGGTGCTATGTACTTTACTTTATCAGGTGTCTTGCCATGCACTAAGTTTTAACCCTGTAACCTCTGCTTATGTGGAATGACTTTAAAATATAGTTTCTCTCTCACCCTCTCATAAGTACATATCTTAATGAGGGCATTAGAGTGCTTTGTTGCTGCCTGCTTAGCAGGTCCAATTAGCATATATTCATTGTGCTAAAACCATCTGAATACATGGTAGAACATGAGAGGATCAAGGTTTCTCAAGACTATATTGGAATCCATAAATATTCATATAGCATTGTGAAGTAATGAAATCGAATTATTGTCTTTCCCAGATAAATGCCAATTAATTTTGATCACCTTCTGTAATCAAGAATTGAAAGAACTGAAAGGATCAGCAGCAGAAATTGTTGATCTCATCTTGTAAAACAGAAGACTTCATATAGCAGCTGATATTAATGCCATGACTGACTTAGCATTAGTCTCCTGTCACCTTCCCTACTTCACGTGTTTGTTGGACACTTTGGAATCTGATGTATAAATGTCTAGTTGTGCAGACTCTGGATCTTATGTTCATGCAGAAAGTGTTAATTTTTAAGGAGATATATTTCTTGTCTAGATTTGAATTTAAAATTGGTTTTGGGCAACAATTCTGCCTCGTTTCAGATATTTATTTTTGCTAGATGAGTTGCTTTGAACCTATCCTGCATATTCTTACACTGAGGATCTTTCATAATGCTGGAAAGTAGAGATGAGGGTATCCCCTATCCAGCTTTTGTCTCCCAGGGGATCCTTAATATTCCCAGTAATCATGATGTAGTGGCTATATTTTTCTGATTGCTAGACCTGGCTCTGTATGATTTTCCTTCTTATATTTAGGTGGCAGGGCTTGCTGTACAAACTTCACTAAAACCCGTGGAGTCAGGGTCTTATAGACAGAGCTCCCATCTTACCTCCTCTAAGCAAAGGCCTACTCTTCACCCAAGGTTGTTCTTTAGTTAGCATTTTACATGTGTAGGCTTCTATCTCTGTTGAGATTTTTTGCCTTTAGTTGAGAATTGATTCTTTCTTGAGTTTGTTTTCTTCTTCTTCTTCATCAAATGCTGTATTCTAGAGTGTGCCAGATAAATAAATAGAAATAATTTAGAGAGCTCATTTTCATTTTGGAAAGACTCGCACTTGATCGAGAATTATGAATTGGTAGACTTTTTCTTTTAATTTTTGAAAGATTAAGGGAAACTCTAGAGTTTGGATAGCACATTAGAATTGCTTGCTTTGAGGCAAACAGTCTCCTGACCTTTTATCTGATCTGTGTAGCATGGCCTTATGGGAGAAGCTGCTCATCTCTCATTGATAGATTTTCCACAGCTCTATTTATTAACATATATTTGAATAATTTTAGAATCTAAGAAATCAATTTTGATCTCTTTGCCAGGAACTCACACATTTAAAATGTCTTTTTTGGTGCTTTACAGGAAACTCTATGGAGTTAATTTCATAGTCCACTAAAATCTGTCTGACAAACAACAGATAAAGAATCTAATGTACCTTTCTTCTTTCTTCCTCCCTCATCCTAGAAATGGACATTTCTTAAAGTTGTCATATAATTTTAAAGTTTAGCACTGGTATAACTCTTGGAAAAACTACTTTTGGTTATCAAAATTAAAATTTTGTAGGATAAATTCATGACCTGGGTATTAGGATGTGGAAAAGGGAAGTGGAGTGTTGAAGTTAAAAGCATCTGTTAAAAAAACTGTCCTTCCCCTTAATATTCTGTTTTGACTACTGTCCCTATTTGATTTTGCTCATTATTTATTTAACTTTCACAAATCTTCTATAATCACAAGCTGACCTTAGGTACTTTGACGTAAAGTAGATTTCAAGATTCAGATTATTTCAAATCAAATATAAAAATTAGAAATAGAAGAAATTCAATAAAGGAACAAAATTTTTGTATGAAAAGCATATAATTTTGTTTAGATAATTTAATCATTACCAAATGCTTCTCATTTTAGTTAGTATCCTATGATTTTTGGCAATTAAACTCTCTATTCATGTATACTTATCATCTGTAATACACAATGAAGAGTAATTATAAGTTCATCATACTTTTATTACACACAAAGAACAAGATCAACTATACAATCCTGATACAACTGATTTGCTCACCAAATTATATTGTAAATACAATTTTTGAATTCACAAAGTATTTATTATTCAGTTTTATCTTTTTCTTTGATACATTTTTATCCTTTCAAATTTATAACTATCACACACTGCTTTTCTTCAATAAAATTTCAGGCTATCTCTATATCTATGTACATGTCAAAAAGAAAATTCTGAAAGTGCCATGGAAATTACAAGATTTTATCTTTACGTATTTCAAGAAAGCAACTCATAAATTGCATGAACACCATAAGTTAATGAATACAGTGTATTTTTAGAAACTGAAAGAATAGAATACATCAACTTTTTATTTTGAAAAACAGAAAGTAATGACTCCTCTTCACTTTCCTAAAATGCATTATTCTCCCTCTCATGAGCAAAAGACAGAAAACTGTAATAAAATGCAAACATAATCAGATGTTACTGGATTATAAGAAGCAATGTAACAAGTAATGTTGATTTTCAAGGTTGTTTATTTAAGGAATACATTCACAAGGACATATATATTAATAGTGATTCCTCTGACAGCATTGAGCAAAGTGAATCAAAAACATTCAGGAAAAGATTCACTACTCTAGGTGCCATTAAAGACATTCAAGATTCAGGGATGGAAATCAGGTACCAAAATATGAATGAATTTGAATGCACTGAGACTGCAATAGAATAAGTAACTTCACGTGTGATAGGATGGAGAATTAGAATTTAAATGAGCATTGAAGATGTTACTGAATTTCTACAATTTTGCCCAATAAATTTTAAGAGATAAGGAGCTATTTCTTTTGCATGAGCTAAGAGAATGGTTTCTTAAGGTGTAATCTACTTTTACTGAACATACTGTGAACATTCCTGCAGTGAAAATAAAAGATTCAGACTATTGCTTGCAGTTAGATAATAAAAAAGTGATGAAGTTTGAGATGGATGAATCAAATTTGGAAAATTCATAATTAATGAACTATAATATAGTGTAAATATAACTTTTATATGCACTAGGAAACCAGAAAGAGTGAAACTTATTTTTATGATATTCACTCTATTACAGAGGTTTGGAACAGAAACTTCAGTATCTCTGAATTATGCCTGTAATTCTTAAATATTTTTCATACAATTCTTAATATATGCTACATGGCATTTCAAAATTAATGTTTGGACAGTAAAGAACACATGAAATGCAAGGCAGGCATTTCCAAAATGTGCTCAAATGGGCAACAGTAGTTCATGTGTGTAACTGAAGGAATCAAACAAAAGCTAAATAGCGTAACCAAAAGGGACTTTCAAATAATCACTTTCATGTGAGTGAGAAAGCATATACTTTGATCTGAAAGTGTGGATTTGCAATGAAACAAATTTTCTGTTGTGAAGCTGTGATGGGTTGACAACTGGTGGTCAATTTGTACCACCCAGCTGAAGTGAATCAGTGTGGTGACCGGTGTGGAGGGTCCACCTGAGGATTGCTGCCAACGAAATAAAAAGGAGAACTGGAGGAAAGGATGAAAAGCTGTTAGGGAGCTATTGGTTCTCCTGGGGCTGTTAATTCTCCAAGAAGCTTGTCATGCTGGCTTTCCCGATATGAACTGCACTGTTCTCATCATCAAAGGAGCTCTGGACATTGTTGTCACTGAGAATGGCTAAGGTTTACTTTGGGGGAGCTCTAGTCCTTGCTTTGAGAATCACTTCCTGACTCCAGAGGGGAAGATGGTGTGCTGTTCAATGCCCTGGAGAAGTTTGTCATGCTGGCTTTTCTGATATGGACTCAGCTGTTCCCATCATCAAAGGAGCATGAGACCTCCTTATTGCTGAGGATGGCTGTCATTCTCTTTGGGGGAGATTTATTCCTTACTTTGAGTGTCAATTCTTGGCTATAATGCAGATCTCTCAGTCTGCTAGCACAGATCTTTCACCTATGACCCACTGCATGAGGCTTTGTGAGAACATCTAGACACAAGCCCTAACAATATTTATGGTGGATTGACAACTGGTAGTCAACTTATAACACCCAGCTGAATTGAACCAGCATGGTGCTAGGTATGGCAGGCACATTTGAGGATTGTTGCCAGCAGCATAAGAGGCAGAACTGGAGAAGAAGAAGAGAGACTGTTGGGAGCTGGTAGAAGCTGTTTGGGAAGCTCTTGGATGCTGTTACAAGCTGTAAGGAGCTGTTGGTTCTCTTGAAAGAGCTTGTGATGCTGACTTTCCTGATGAACTCAGCTGTTTTCATTGTCTGAGAAGCTCAGGACCGTGTTGTCTCTGAGAACAGCTTCAGTTCACTGTGGGGGAGCTCTAGTCCTCACTTTGAGCATCGCTTCTTGGCTCCGGGTGGGAAGATGGTACACTGCTCAGTCTCCTTGAGAAGCTTGTCCTATTGGCTCTCCTGATGGGAACTCAGCCTTCCTCATCGTCAGAGGAGCTCAGGACCTCACTGTTGCTGAGGATGGCTCTGTGGTATTTTTTAGGGTGCTCTGGTCTTTACTTTGAGCATCACTTCCTTCCTGGCTCCAGTGCAGAACCCTCAGCCTGCTAGTACAGATCCTTTATCCCGCTGGCTCAGACTTTCCAGCTTCTACCACTGACCTTTGGGCCTTCACAGCGCAGATCCATGAAACAGGCCTGCATGAGATATTGTTCTGGGCTCTAGATCTCCAGCTGGATTTGTGTTATGGGCTCTAGGTCTTCAGCTGGGCTCATGCAGGACATAATGTTGGGATCCAGGGACTCAGCTGGAATCTTTGGTCTTGAGTGTGTGGACTGATTTCCTACACTCTTTTTGTATATGGTTCTTTGGGTGACCATTATAAATAATCTTATAAAATATGTGTCCTGTATTACACTTGTCCCCCATGCAAAAACCCCAAACTACAACATTCAAGTTTCCAAATTCTCCTTATTGAACAGATAGATTGTCCTTTCCCCATTGTCACCTTTATGTGACCTTTGTTAAAAAACAGTTGGCTGTAAATTCAGATTTATATTTGGACTCTGTATTCAGTTCCCGGTCTAGATGTCTGCTTTTATTCAGACACCATGTTGTTTTGGTTCTTCTTGTTTTCTGTTTTTGAGGCATGGTTTCTCTAGGTATCCCAGGCTTTGTTAAACTCTCTATTCTCCAACCTTAGCTTCCTGAGTGCTGACATGGCAGCCAAGTGCCATTATGCCTAGCTGACGTCTACACCTGTGTGGTGTGTTTTGAAATTAGGTGGTTTGAGCACTCCAGTTTTGTTCTCTGTATTTAAGCTTATTTTTATTGATGTTTTCTGGTATTCCATACACATTTTAGGATTTTTTCTTATTTTTGTGAGGAAAGTTATTTCCATTTTGATCAAGATTACACTGAATTTGTAGATCACTGTGGAAAGTATGGGCACTGGGCCTGGTATAGTTTCCCTCTAGACACCTCCTCCCCAATGCCTCATGCCCTCATAGGCGGGGCTCTTGGGAGTTGATTGGATCATTGGACCATGACACTCACTAGAGAATTAGTCCTCTGATATTTCTAAAGCTAAAGTTCATGTGGGGAAGTGACACCTGTTTGTAGGAGCTGGGTAACTGAAGGTGTGGCCTGGGAGAGTATATCTCCTTCCCTCCACTTTGATTACTCTCTGCTTCCCACCTCTGCCATGCCCCTCCGCCTTGCTGCTGTGCCTTGGAGCCAGCTGGCTGAATTAAACCCTCTACAAACTATGAACCAAAATTAACCTCTGCTCCTTTAACTTGTGAGCATCTGATTTTTGTCCCAGCAATGAAAAACTAAGACACTCTCAATAGTAACTCTGCCTGTTTATGAACTTTGTGAGTTTGTCATATGTGACATATCATGCTGAGATACAGCCCTTGTGTATCTACTGTGTGGAGAGCTTTCATCATGGATTAATGTTGAATTCTGTCAAATGCTTTTTGCCAGCTATTGAAATAATTATACTGTGCTTGTCCTTTGTTCTGTTAATGTGATTCGTCTTTCTTATTTTGCATATATAGTGTCATCATCATATCCCTACAATGAATCTCCCTTGAACCTAGTCAATTATCTTCATAATGTCATATTGAATTTTGATAGAGCTTTGTTGAAAATTTTTGCATCTATATTTATCAGAGATACTGACCTGTAGCTTTCCTATTCTTTGTTGTGTCTGTCTGATCTTGATGTCAGATTAATATCCTTGCAGAGTAAGTTGGGAAATTCCCCTCTGTTCAAACTTTTGGAATACTTTTGAAGAATTATTATGACTTTTTCTTCATGTTTTGAAGAATTCAGCAGGGAGGCTAAATGTTTGGAACATTTTTCATAGAAGATAAGGACAATTTCCTTACTGTCCATCTGTTTAGATTTTCTATTTCTTATAATTTATATCCATAGGTTATACAAATTTATCCATTTATTTATGATTGTGCAATTTATTAGTGTATTCATAATAGTTTATTGTGATCTCATTCACTGTGATAGTAGTTTTTATGCTATAATTTAATTTATTTAAGCCTATTATTTTTGGATTGTTGCAGCTAAAAGTTTGTCAGTATTGTTTGCTTTTTTTGCAAAAACTATTTTTAACTTCTTAACCTTCTGTTTTTTTTTTTTTTTTTTTTTCCAGTACCGGGAATCAAACTCACGACCTTGTGCTTGCCAGGCAGATGCTGTGCCACTGAGCTAAATCCCCAGCCCCTTATCTTCTGTATTTTTGTACTATCTAGTTCATTAATTTCTTCTTGGATCTTAATTATTTTATATCTTTTATTAATTTTGTGTTGAATTTGTTCTGATTTTCTAGTCCCATAGACACAAACCCTCATTGTTTTACTTCTAGATTTATAGAATAATGACATAAAAGCCTGCTTGGTATTATCTCAAGAATAATTATATTAATTAAGGTTTATTTTGTGATCTAACATATGATCTTTCCTGAGGAATATTTCTTGTGCAGTTGAGAAGAATGTGTATTCTGCATTTGTGGTACAAAATGTCCTATAAATGTCACGTCAGTTTGGTCGAGGGTGCACTTATATCTAATAATTCTTTATTGATTTTCTGACTGGAGGACCTGTCCACAGCCAAAAGTCAGGTTTGGCAGGCCCCTGCAAATTTTACAGTGCAGATTTGTCTTCAGACCTATTAATATTGCTTTATGTATTTAGTGCTCTGATGTTAAACACATACATACCTGCCATTGCATACTCTTGCTGATTTGACTTCTTTATCATTACAGAATGTCCTTTTTTTGCTTCTTCACAGCTTTCATTTAAATTTTATCTGATTTAAATGTAACTACTCTTGCTCCCTTTTGCTTTCCATCTGCTTGGCATATGATTTGCCATCCCTTCAATTCTCTACTATACTTGCTTTAACAGGTGAAGTGAATCTTCTGTCAGCAGAATATGGTTGGTTCTTACTTGTTTAATTTGTTCAGCCGTTCTGTATCTTAACTGGAGGAGTTGATCCATTTACATTTAAAATAGATATTGAGAAGTAAAATCTAACAACTGAAATTCTATTAGTGATTTTGTAGCTGTTTGTAAGTCTTGTCTTCCTTTGCGGTTAATTGATATTTTTCTAGTAATAGGTTTGTTTGTTTGGTTTTTTTTTTTTGGTATTGGGAATCAAACTCAAGACCTTGAGCTTGCCAGGTAGGCGCCTGTACTGCTGAGCTATATCCCCGGCCATAGTAATAGGTTTTGATTTCTTCCCATTTATATTTAGTGTACCTATTACTTGTTTTTGTTTTGTGATTATCATAAAGACTACAAAGAACACAGTATCTTATAGCTATCACAGGTTATTTAAATCAGAATGCAAGTTAACGTTGCTCACAAAGTAACATTTCATTCTAAACCCCTAATCCCACACCAATCCTAATTTTTGATGTCATAATTTTAGTATATGTGTTGCCAAAGCGAGCATTTGATGTTACAAGTTACATGTTTTATATTTCATAACCCTTACAAACTTCTTATATTTGTTATTTTGGCCATTTTCATCATTTAATCTTCATACTAAAGACACCAGTGATTTACATATGCCCATTACATTACGAAGATGTTCTGAATTTTCTAGTCTACTTTTGCTAGGACCTTTGAATTTTCAGATACTTCCATGTTGCTTATCAGTATGATTCTCTTTCAGCTTCAAGAACGCCATTAAACTTTTCTTGGAGGACAGGCTTTTTTCTGATGAATATTTTTGTTTAGCTCTTCTTTTCCTTCAGTACTTTGACCATGCTATTTTTCTGTACTGCATTATAAGGTTTTGCTCAGAAGTCTGCCATATCAAACCTTCATTACATGGAACTTGCTTTTTTTTTTTCTCCTGCTGCTTTCAGAATCCTATTTGTCTATGATCTTTAAAAATGTGACTATATTAAGTCATGAAGTAGCCCTCTAAGAGCTGAATCTGATAGCCATCTTTTGGCCTTTCTTTAGCTAGGTGTTTATATCTTCCTTCATGGCCTATTCACTTTCTCATTGCTGGGACAAAATGTCTGACACTGACTTTAAGGAAAGCAGGTTTATTTTGTGTTTTTTAGTTTGTAGACAGTTCAGTGCATAGTCAGCTGGCTCTAAGGCAGGAAGCAAGGGAGAGGGATATGGCAGGAATAGGAAGCAAAGAACAATAAAGAGCAGAGAGGGAGATACATGCTTCCAGGCCAAGCCCCCTATAGCTCAGCTTCTTTGATCAGGTTTCACCTCCAAGATTCACATTTGGCTATAACACCTTGATACCCATGTTAATACTCCCTATTAGAAGTATTTTTCTGAATTTTTTTCAAATGTTACTTGTTATTAGTATGTGTTTGCAGTACATGATGATTACAATCCTGGTTGGTACATGTACACGACACATCTGAGCTCATTTTCATCCTCTGCTCTTTCCTTCCTTCCCTTTTCACCCCCATCTCTGGGTCCCTTTCTCTTTTGCAAAAGGTCTATCTCCCTAAAAAAAATTTTAAAAAAAAAACTGTCTCCCTATTTTTTGTTACCTATTTTTTATTTTGCACTTTATATTTTGTTTCTTCTATAAGAGAAACCATAAGGTTTCTAACTCTTTGACTTTCTCTTATTTGCCAATGATTTTATATTTGTTCTTTTGATAGTCTCACAGATCTCAAAAGTTTCTTTTATTCAATTTTATTCTTTCCTCTCAGACTATAAATATCCACTTAACGATTCTTCTGGTCAAAGATTCTTCTTCTGCTTACTCAGTTTTGTTGTTGATGCTCTTTATTGCACTTTTACATTTTTTGATTGCATTTTTAAGTTTCAAAAGTTTTGTTTCATACTTTCTATTATTTCTATCCCTTAAATTTCTCTATTAAACTCCTGAATTATTTCTGCATATTTTCTTGAAGATTTTTCAACTTCCTTAAAGTACCTGTTTTGAACGTTTTATCAGAAAGTTCACATATCTCCATCCTTTACTGTCCTACACTGTTTTGTTTTGTTTGTTATCATATTGCCTCATTGATTTATCTTAATCCTTGTTGTCATATGTCTATGTTTGTGGGTTGAAGAACTAGATGTGTATTATAACCTTTATGTGTCTTTATCTGGGCATGTTCTTCAGCATAATATCTATCCACAAAGCCTTGCAGATCTTCTTCTCTAGTTTCTAAACCCTTGACCTCTGTAGCTATTGGAGCACTAGTGATTTTTCGGTTTGAGCAACCCTGGAATCCTTTAAGTATGAAGGATTCACAACCCTGGAATCCTTTAAGTATGAAGACTGGTATTGGAATGGATGGAAATTCAACTCAGCCACTGAAGTTTACTTCTGACTATGGGTCATTCTAAGATCAAGACAGCAATAGTTGGCTGGCAGTGAGGAAGTTCAGACTGAAGTCTTTCATGGTACGGCTGTGGGTTACTGTCTGTTATATGAGGTAGGCCTAAAGTCTCAATTTGCAAGTATCAGCCTGAAAATAATGGTGTGGAAATAATCTCTTTAGTGCTGTTATTTACTGTGGCAGGCCCAGACTTGGGTTCTAAGGCTAAGTTTTCAGGTTATGGCCCTCTATTTTCTGCAGAGACTTTGTATCTCTCTCTGCCTTGCACTGGTTTGGAGGAGGGAAGGTACTGATAATGTAGTCCTGTGCTCCCCACTCTCTGCAGGGCATCTTTTTCTTTATTTTCTAACTAGGTAATATGATCTCTTACCTCATTTTCTTCAGTCCACTGAAGGAATTTTTTGCAAGGATAGTTGTTCAAAACAATAGGTATGATCATTAGAGATTCTTTTAGATTCTGTGCTGTATCTCTCTCATTTTCTGTTATTAAACATGGGAGAGGCATAGTGATAAATATATTTATATTCTAATGCTCCTTGAAATCATACTACTTTGAAATATTTTGATATATTATACTGTATTTTTTCAGATTTAGGAGTAAATGTAGCTCAATATAGTAAGTACAACTTTCAAAAAAAGGAAAGTATGCATCATAATTGTTTAAACTCCTCTGATTACTACACTACTGCTGTGGAGGTGATGGACAGAGGGATGTGTGAGATAGATGTGCAGGTATAAGGCACTTTGGAGCCACAGCCCAAAGTGTATGGTGAAAGGTTAAAGGATAATGTACAGGACAACAATCCAAGTGGGACCAAAACATTCTTTAAGGAATACATGTTTTGACCTCTGTTTTTTTTATATTCCAATTAATTATACAGACTAGTTGTGAGGTCAGTCATGTAACAGACCATCCTGTCCTTTCCCTATCCTCTACATGACTTCCTGCACAGACATCCTTTTCTGTCCTTTATCCTTGCTTACTGTTTGTATCAGTAAATATCCATAGAACCTTCAGTTCATGGCTGCTTTCCTGAGACTCTCACACTGTGGAAGGTCTGGGAGGTAGTCCCTCTGGGCATCTTGGCAATAAATCTGGGCATGGAATCTGAGTAATTGTTCATCCTCTGCACTGCTGCAGTTGAGAACTGTGACACCCTGCTATTAGGCAATGTTTATTACATCAAGAGTATCTCATCATTGACTGGATTCCTTATAGAAAAATAAGTATAGTATTGAGTTATTTGTCTCTAATAAATGTGAGTTGATATGTTTTCTGTTGCCAACTGTTTTAAATGAAACTCTGGGTGAAATCTCAACATAAAGGAAAATAGACAATGCTTGATTTTGGTTGGAAAAAATGAATAATACATAATCACAGTGATATCACATATAGTATCCTGAATAATGGAAGAAAATACAATGAAATTAAGATTAATTTTATTTGTGGAGTTAGTAAAACACTTGCAAATAAATAAAAGGCACTGAATTTTAGAACAATTAATGGGAATGTATCTTGTCTGTGCTTAATACTTTGCAGCACACAATGCACTTACACTGATGCTGCAATTTATCATTATAACCACAGCTATGAATATGGAAGGGGAACATTTTGTGATAGCCCTTATTCATGATGAAGAAACATATGTATATTAAAGTCTTGGTAAATGTCATATAGCTAGTAAGATTCTCTCTTATTAAAGTAAAATTTACAGGACATCACTCCTTCTTTTTTTTTAGTAAACTACATATGCACAAAATAGTATTCAAAATAAAGCACTGAGAGGATTTAAAACTGTGAAGTTAATTCTTTAAAAATATAATTGCAGTAGACACAAATAACACCCAGATACTAACTATATTAATTAGTATTTATTTACCAGTTTCTGTGGATTTTTTTTTATGAACTAAAGTAATGGCATGTATAATAAAATATAGTTTTTATTTCAAATTTTATTTGTATTTAGATTCATAACATGGATTTTTAGTTTTAATTTCAATAAACTACTATAATTGTTCTCATATTCCAGAACCCCTGTGAGCACATGTAAGAGAGATCCAACATAGCTAACTAAAGGAGTCTCATCCAAGAAACTCAGGAAAGATTCACTAAAGAGAAAGTCATTTGGAAGAAGGGCTTTACACTCAAATATAATTTTTGACATCTCTTGCTATACTTTCTGTCTAGCTGCCCCCCCCCCTCAAAGCCTCATGCAATCATGGGTGGGGCTTTCTCAGAAGTGGCTGACAAATCAGTCTCCTTACTGGCTTGGTACCACCTTAGTCCTGGTGGTTTAGACAGCATATAAGCGGGACAGAAAAAACCTGCAAAGGTTTCTTGCTTGCTTTTTTGCTACTTTCTGCCTGCCATGAACTGTTTTCCCTCTGTGATGCCTGTCTGTCATGCAACCCTGCCCTGAAGCCAGCTGATCACAGGCTGAAACCACTACAAACTGTGAGCTAAATAAACCTTTCCTCCTTTGACTTTGGGTGTGGAGCATTTGATCTCAGTAATGAGGCAAAAAAAAATAACTAAGACCCTGTATTTTGATATTCAGAAACCATCTCCATTGGACAGGTGAATTGTTAGGAAGAGGTCAATTTTTGTCCCAGGATATTTATTTACGCAATATTTATTGTATTATTTTACTATATGCAAAGATAAGTCAATATTCTAGTTTTATATTCTAAGAAATTGGAAACTTTGCTTCAAAACTTAAGTAACTCAGAACTGCTACTGAAGTGGAGATAGAATTTATCCAACAAAAATCTGTACATTAAAATTGCATGAATAAATATGAATCACTTGAAGCTTATCAGATAATATGTTCCAGATAAAATCTGGAACATTTAGGATACTTTTTATTTCTGTTCAATAAAATATTTTTACAGTAATGAATTTATGATTGGTTAGGCAGGAAATTCATAGATACTGAAGAGGCAAGATTAGCTGAGCCTGTGGTTTGTTAATGACTTCATAATTTCCATTTCTTTCTGCCACTGACCTGGTGGCACATTATTTTATTCTGAAAGTATTTGTCTTCATTGATCTAGAATGCTGTTAGCAACACTGGAGAACTTTTAAACATCTTAAACAAGTAGGAGGGAAAAGAAGACCTTGTCCTTAATTTTTGCAGGAAGTTTTATTATCTGTCTGTTTTGTTTTTTTTTTTTTTTTTTCCTTTTTGGTACAGAGAATCAAACTCAGGACCTTGCACTTATTATGCGGGTGTTGTGCCACTGAGTTACATTCCTGGCCCAGAAAGTTTTATTGTTTAGACAAATGTCTTCAGTTAGGTGCAAAAGCATCTGTCATTCTAAAGGGTCATTCACCAGTGTAATGTTGGTTGTAATGACACATACAATCAATTTTGATGTTTCCTGGGTAAATACTGCTCTAAGTAGAATTTTTGTAGCAATATCTTATTACATATTAAAGAAAGAGAAATGCTATAGTACTGCTTGCCTAACCCTTTTTGTGACTGAAACTGTATATACAGTAAAAGATACAGTACTATTCTGATTAAGTTACATCAACTGGAGTTCCCCATTGTGAAAATAATAAATCTTTCCAACTAAGTAACATCTGCAAGATGGGCAAGATAAAAAATTCTAGCAAAACAACTGAAATACAATTTTATCTGAATGGTATATTAGGAAAATTATGTATAATTTCAAAAATTCGAAGACATAAGCAAAGTCCTCTAAGTTGTTATGCTAGGTCAATTTTCTTTGTGTTTACACAGAAAGAAATACAGAATAGCTAAATCTCTTCTTTTCCTAAGTATTTTGTAATTATACTTTTCCTAAGAATTGAAGATATAATCTGTCTTTATAGGATAGATAGTCATATAAATATAAATTATCTTACAAAAATTATTTGATAAAGAATATCATTCCTATGCTGATTCTATCTTCAATAATTGGAATCTTAGGGTAGAGACCACATTGCAGACAATGTAGACCTAGAGCACATTTCTTAAACTGTTTTTATATCTGTCTCTTCAGTTTTCATTTTTATAAAGGGTTTCAGTATGGGCTCCTATATTAACCTGAGGCCAGACCTGTGACCAAAACTACTGACACCTCTTCTGACACATTACACTAATTAGGTGAAACAGCATTCGAATTGACTTAAATAGAGGCAGTGATCTGAATAGCAATTTCCACATTAGACCTTACAGTTACAAGAAAAAGAATGCTCTTTGTCCTTTAAATGGCATAATCTTACCAGAGTAATAGAGCTTGTTTATTTATCTACACTGAGTGCAATTGTTCTTGCTCTCTATACTTACATAACTGTTAGTTTTAATGAGATTTATTAAAATTAGAAATTAACCTAAAATTTCAGTTTGTATGTTGTTTTCTGCTGTTGAATATTTATAACCTGTAGTATGAGTATAAGATTTCTCTATGTGGTTGCTACATAACCTCCTAACAAACCTAGTATGTTACCACTTAAATAAATATAATTACACATGTTCTTTTTATTTTACCTTGGATAGCACTTTTTACATTTCACATTGGATACCAGTTTTTTGTGATTTAATATATTGAACATGTAAAGTATATCCTAGCGATAAAAATATATATAATACATATTATATAAGAAGACTGCAAAATATATAAGAATTATACATTTAGTTCATATATTCTAACACAATTCTTATATATATTTTTAGTGTTCCCTGATATCTTTATTCAAGGTAGCCCTCAGCTAACCTTTTCTATCTCTGTCTTCACATGTGACTATTTTATCTTGCTTTTTCCTTTACTACTGTACTAAAATTCTGTCTTATCTTATTTCCAGTCAGACACAAATAAATGCTCAGTAAACTAAACATACATCCACAATTCCTTATCTAAAGCCCTGAAATTTAGACGCATTCAGAATTAAGCAGAATTTCTTTTAATTTCAGAGATCAAATATGAAAGAATACCAAATGTCACCTGAGACCTAGCAGGTTCTGCAGCACTTGTGCATAATCAAATGCAGTACCTTTTCTTCCTTGGGATGTAGCATTGACTTCCTCCTATTCCAGGAGTCTAAATAGCCTCAGGTCAGATCAGGATGTGATACCAACATAAATACAGAAACTATTGTCTCCACAGTTACTCCCTTAATTACTAAGGGAATATGTAAAACAATGAGATTTTTACAAAAACATCACATAAAAGCTTCACAAGTGTGGCTTTTGGAAAGTTTGGATAAAAGAACATGCTGTGAAAATGATGTCAACAAGTTAGTCTTTGGGGTGCAGAGAGTATGCAAAATTAATCCATTAAGTATTTGCTGAATTACTAAGGAACAATAAAAATAATTCAAATCTTATGCCCATTCTTTGCAGTACACTGTTCTTTAGGTGTATAATTTATTTAATTCTTACACCACAAGAAGTAGTGGCTTTTTTAAAAATCCATTTTACAGATCAGAAAATGAGCAAGTTGTTTTCCTAATATTATAAAGCACTACAAGTTTAAAAAATGAAATTTATTTCACTAAATGTAGCTGCAGAATCCACACTTTTAATTAGTATGGTACAGAGCTTCGCAAATTCCCATTAATACCGGCCCCATACCAGTATTCAGTAAACATTGGCTCATTGCACTGAAAAAGTGTAAACCAAACTTACTGTGTAAGAAAGTTGATTTTGTATGATGAGTTATGACAATTTATTTAACAAAAAAGAATTTAAAATTAGACTTTACAAAAATTAAATCCCTAGTAGCTACTATGATCTTGAGAAATTTATTTAACCTACACCAGAGGCATAACTGTCGTGTGTAAAGTTGACATCATAGTCATATTTCCAACCCAGCTTTTTGCAAAGATTAAACATGAAATCAAATAATGTATGCATACCCAAATTTCTCTAACTTCTCTCACAATCGGGAATTCTCTCCTGTTTTTATTAATAATCAAGGTTTAGTTGAACCTCTACAGTTGGCCTAATTACATCACCTGGTTATTCAAGCTACCACTAATCTAGGTATTATGAGTGCATTTTAGAGATGTGATTAATATGTACAATCAGTTGAGTCTAAATAAAGACTATTCTCCTTAATGCCATTAGACTAACTCCAATCAGTTAAGAGGTATTAGGAATAAAACTGAAGCACCTCAGAGAATTCTTTTGTGAACTTCAGTGTCAGCTGTTGTGCAATGGCCTCCCCTTAAAATTTTAGAGTTGTCTACATATGCTTTGGATAATAGCATACTACACATACGCACACATAGCTATATTTTTCCTACTATTTTCATTTGTCTGGAAGAAAAATGACTGACAGACTAGCTATATATTTTCTTAAATTATTTGATTAGTATTTCCAAAAACAGAGAGAATATTTATATATTTAACAAACTTACTCTAGTTTCTGCTTGTCACATGTCATTTCTCTAGGGCATCTAAGGTCATTGGAAATTACAAACATCTCCTACATCTCTAAATATTCAAATTTATATATTAGAAATCCTAAACCCATACTTGGTATGTGAAGTTTTATATATTTGGTGTTTATTTGAAAGGAGCAAATCCTTAACTTCAGGTTTTAATTCACTGAGATTAAAGAAACTCATGATCCAGTGTTGCATAAGCAGAATTTTAATTAATCCCCTTTATATCATTATAATTATTATTCCCGTTTCCATTTGTAATCCGGAGATTATCAAGGCTCCCTGCAGGCAGCTTAATTGCCTCCTGTGCTGAGGTTGGCGTGTGACTATTGTAGGTTGTGTATTACTCTCACTCTCTCTCTTTTTCCAAATGTTGAATTCGCACAAATCCAGTTATTTCCTATGTGTGTTGTCTCTGTCTCTGTTTCTTTGTCTCCCTGTCTGTCTGTCTCTGTTCCTCTTTCTGTCTCTCTCTGTCTCTTTCTCTCAGTCTCTCTCTCTCATCTCCCTGCCTCTCTCTTTGTCTCTGTCACTGTCAGTGTCTCTGTCTCTATCTCCATCTCTGTCTCTTTCTATCTTCCTTATTATTACACCCTTTTTCTTAACAATAATTTTAAATATTACTTCACAGTTTCTTTTCTTCTTTCTTTCTCTTTGTTTCTTTTATGGTTTTGGGAATGGAACCTAGGAGCGCAGGCATGCTAGGGCAACACTCTACCATTAAGATAAATCCTCAGCCCTTTATAAGGTACTCAGCAAGGAAAAGATTTTTAAAGTTCCTCAGAACTCTCATACATTTTTAATGAATGGTTCTCTTAGAAGCACATAAATATGTTTTCAATAACAATATACATGAAAAAATGGCTTATACATCTTATAAACCAAGTTGGAAGATTAGCCTTTAATGCAGAACTTTACTTCAATCCATTGTTCTAACATTTTTATTTGCTCAAATTTATATAGAAATATCATAAGCCCATAAGGCTTTTAAAGGCAGTTTTAGAAATGTTTAGCTGCAATCTCTACCTTACATAGAAGTGTATGATTATGTGGGACCAATAAGATCATTAATTTATTATCTCAAATTCAGTAAGTGAAAATGTAAAGAACCCATGAGAAAAATCATTAAACTATCTTGTACTGAGTTGTAAAAAAGAACCCTTCCAGGGCATCACACAAAGTCATTATTTTTAAAGTGAAAAACATAATCTTCTCTGAAGTGTAGATGTGTTTCCCACTTAGGTAGGAGAAAAATCATCCTTGGATTCCTAGAACAGCCATGAGCTACTCCCTGGCAGCCAAATAAGTGCCACAGAAATCTTAACTATAATAACTAACTCAGGCACTCAGCAAGAGATAGTTATACTATTATACAAAATTTTGTGAGAAGCATGGAAAAATCCTGCATAAAATCTACATTTAAGAACTCTCCTAACTGTATGTGACCTTGCAGTCATTGACAGGATGATTTTTCACAGCCATGAAGGAACCGAGAGTTACAGCAATACAGAGGTTTCAACCCAGGTTTCTAAGGAAGGCCCAGGGGACCAGACAGTGAGTGACAGAATTTTCAGAAGCCTTAACCAGAGGCTCTGAGAAAAGTTCATGAGGCTGTGGAGTGAGGAAGAGGTTGCATTATGGACTCCAGGAAGGTGGAGATGCTAAGAACATGAAATGTTTCTGTAATGGTGAGTGGGCTGAATTCCACAGAAGACAGAGGAACTCTATTTAGGGCAAACAGAGTTTATTAATTTTAGACCAGTCACCGCACATCCCCGACTAGCAGGTCAGAAACCTGGGGCCCCTACCTGCCTTTGTTCCCACCTTATATACATTTTTGATTTCCATGGTAGCAGACTGGAAGGTTGTAGCCCTGGCCACCCGTTGTTTTCCTTGTGTCACGTGACTGGCCAGGCCCCTGTCATGAGCCCAACCACAATGAAATATACTTTCTGTACTCTGCTTTATATGTCCCCGTTTAGATAACCATACATTTCCTTTATGGTTACAATGTTTACCTAGGGCCAGGGCAGGGATGAATCAACCCAGGCAGGGTCATAGGTGGTTATCTGGGCCCAGGTATTCCTTATCTGGGGAGACATTGCCGGGAAAAGTACAGTTTCCCTGGGAAGTTTCTCAGGACACATTTTTAGGCATTTACTACAACTATTCTATCAAAAATGATACGCAAAGATTCACTGTCCCCTACATTTGCCAAGGAAAACTGAAGGCAGTGAGCAAAGGCATTCTGAGGTTGAGGGGATCTGGGCTGGAACCATCAGTGCCCAACTGGTTCAGTTCCCCAAGGCCTTGGCAACTCACATCTTACCACTGCCTGCCCTGAGTGATAGCCATGGATCTGCAGGACTTAATGTTCGCTTTGCTGGTTTTGGCCTTGTTTTGATCTGATTTCATTCTATTCTACTTTTCCTCCCTTTTCAAGTGGAACTGTCTATTCTTCGTCATCATATGTTGGGAGCATATAACAGGTTTCTAGATTTTACAGGGGTCTACAGATAAGAGTTTGCCGTGACTCTCCATGAAAACTTAAGACTTGGATTTTTGAAAAATTGTGAGACTGCTAGGACTTTGGGGAAACTGCATTTCGGGATGCTCACAGTATAGTTAATCATAGTAGGTAGAATTAAAACAAAAATGAGATGGTATTTATTGCATCAGTAAAATTCTCTCATTTGTTATTGTATTTGACAAGCTATTGATCCCAAAGATAATTTATCTCATGTTACATGACAGATTAATTTTTCAAATATCAGTAAAATGCAATAATAATATAATTAGAAGTAGGAAACACATGTATTTATTTTTTCTTACATTTCTCTGGATGATATCACACTTAGCCACATTCAGTGTATATTTTATATATAATATTTGCCAGTATGCTTGTATTTTGTTTTGTTTTGTTTTTTTCTGGTACTGGGAATTGAACTCCTGACCTTGTGCTTACCAGGCAGGTGCTGTGCTGCTGAGCTAAATCCCTAGCCCAGTATGCTAGTATTGAATGTATTCTTTTAAACTTATCTCTATGCTGCTTATACATAATACGTAATAGGCTACTCATTTTTTGCTAATGTAAAAAAAGTTATCAGTGTGAATAATTAGGATTGAAATAACCTAACTTTGCCTAAATTTCCTCCTGTGTTAAATGTGCCTCATCATAGAGCTATTCTTTTAAAATTTATTAACATATTACCATATTAAAGCTAAAATTTCTATGAATAAGGGTAGGACACTAATAGAAACAGAAGTGGAATGACTAATTCCCTGACACACCACAACATTTAATACTGTAGACTTAAAAGATATATGCAAAGAACTCTGAGATGAATTTTTCAATCAGGTAGAAACTATATAAAAGTGTATGCAACATAAACAATGAAATGATGTAAGTTTTAAAAACAAATGTAATTTTTATATTAATAAGATGGGGCCTGAGAATTAGTCATTGAATTTCATAATTTGCAGATCACTTAAAATGACAATAAGTATGATCTCAGTAAAGAAACAGAAATAATAACCTGATTAGGGTGGGAACAAGAAAGAATGACAGATTATGGAAATTGTTAGGAATGAAAATTCTTATGAGAATTTTGTGAGAAAGGAAGCATAGAAGTGGCCAAAACACTTTTTTAAGAAAGTAGGCTACTCTTGTTCAAGTTTAATTTTTGCTGCAATATATCCATTTAAAATTGAAGTAAAATATTTTCAGGGGTTAATACTGTACAAAACTTCTGTATAACTATATAACACAGGCTCTAATCAAGTGAAATTTGAGTAGCACTGCTGAGCTAAATAGATTAATGGCCATGGTGCTCTGGGTGGTCCAACTGGACACAGGCCAAACTGTAGCTCTCTGTGCACCAGCCCACAAGCCACTGAATGGGGCCATACGGGGCTGCCTGTACAGGAGAGGAACTGATTACTCACCCTTCTTGTTCTACGGACACGTGGTGGGAACGTCAACCCAAAGAACTTCTGAAGTGTCTTCAAGACTCATTCTTTCCTAATCATGAATATTTACAACCAATTAGATCTGTGGTTAACACACTTACAGTATTACATGACTGTCTGACAGAATTTTTAGTGATTATTTACAAATATGCTTTCTCGATTTGCAATGTGGTAGACTACAATTTTTCCAATTTTTTTTTTTAATTAGAAATTGAACTCAGGACCTTGCACATGCTGGGCAGGCACTTGTGCCATCAAGCTACATCCCCAGCCCTCCAAATCTTTAAAGTTATGGTTCCTTCTTGCCTAATAATTCCATTTTATCTCATTTTTTCTTCTTATATTTTAGTATAAGTTGGTAGAAACAAAGCCCTTCTTAAACAGCTTGCTTGGAAATGTCCTTAGCAAATTATTAAGTTTCACCACTCGCAAGTCCTACTTTCCACAAAACAATAGAATATAAATGTATTTTAGTTGCTTACCTGACATTTTAAATACCTGCTAGTATTGTCTATTTTCTGCTCTCCAATGACATGTTTGTCATTTCTGCTGAGCACTCACCAGTTGGGCTTTTATTATCATATTTCTACAAATAGCATGTACATGATTTTTTATATATTCTATAAGATGATGGAAATGTTCTCTACTACTCTCACTTTTTTTCTCTGAGCTTTCACCAGAATTGCCTTTAAAAGTCCATTCATTACTGAAAGAAAAGCAGTTGTGGCTCTTTCCAGTACAATACCAAAACTCTTCCCAATTCTACTTATCACCCTCTTCCAAAGCAGCTTTCAAATTTTTAGGTGTTTGTTACAGAGGCACATCCACTTTTCTACTATGCTCCTATCTTTGGACTGCCATAGCAAAACACCACAGATGGGATAACTTAAACAAAAGGCATTAATTTTGCAACAGCTAAAGGCTGAAAGATTGAGATAAAAGTTGTGGCATTTTGGATACTAGTGAGAACCCTCCTCCACGTTACAGATTATTATCATCTTATTTTTGTCCTTTTATGGTAGAAAGAGGATCGTGGTGGAAAATTAACTGAAGCCCCTCTTGAAAAGACATTAATCCCATTCATGAAGGTTTCTTCTTCATCAACTAATTCACCTCTAAGACCCTGTCTCCTAATACCAATGCATCAGACATTATAATTTTAAAATATGAATTTTCCAAGACACAAAGCTTCACTCCATAACAAATTGGAATCCATTTCTTTCTTCTTTCTAAAAAATGAACTCAAAATAAATTTTAAAACCTAAATACAAAACAGAAACTGATAAAACTGATAGTTTCACAGATAAAAATTAAGATAATTTGGAAAATTTTTAAGAGTATTTTTAAAAGACAATAGTGTGATAGAAGAAAGATATATCAGTAATTTGGATTTACTAATATTAAAATACAATATAAAAAAACATTAAGAAAATTACATGAGAAATCAAAATCTGTTGACTAGTTGTGAGACACGTCTGAAATTTTTTTCCAAAATCTAGAAGGAACACATGCACTGTAACAATGAGAAATAAAACAATAAGTAGATATGTAATAAATATGAACAGGCCCCACATTAAAGAAGATAAAGAGGTAGAAATAAAAATATCAACAGGTGCTCAACATTATTTTCCATTAGAAAATTTCCAAATATAATATCAAAGACATATAAGTATACTCCTATTACAATGCTTAAATTAAAACAGAAAATGACAGTACTAATTGTTAGCAAGGATTTAAACCCCCATACAGATAGAGGAGATCTTTTCCTTCCTAGTGAAATTACTAAATGATACAAACACTTTATTAGGCAGTTTAGAAATAATTCCAAATGATTTATGGTGCTAACTCTCAAAGAGGTAACACTCACAACATTTGTGTACTTAAGTATGAGTTGTACAAATGGATTTCTTCTAAAGTACAAAACTGAGAAGGTATGATATTTAATCTCATCAACTGGTTGACTTAGGGGATTAGTAAACCATTCTTCTGGGTGTGTCTGTGTGGATCACAAGGACATGACCTTGGATACTATGTTGAGATTCTGGCTCCTTCCCTCTGGTTTTTTTCTTTCACTTGGTTTCCCTGCATGTTGTGAAATGAATAGTTTTTCTTTACTGTTCCTTCCTACCATCCTATTTCTGCCTTTAAGCTATTTTAGCATTGACTGAAACCTCTAAAACCATGTGCCAAAAGGAAACATTCTTTGATTCAGTGGTGGGTATCAGGTATTTTTGTTCAGCAATGAAATGTGACCAATACAGAAAATTATCACCAGGAGTGGAATATGGGTATCTTAACATTAATAAATCCAGACTTCTGTATATGGATATGCTGGTAGGAACTTCAAGGGTAAGGACAGTCTCATGTATTCAGATGTTAATGAGGACTCTCTTGTGAACTGGAGTTTATACAAGTCATGCACATTCTAAGAAACCTGTCAAAGAATCTATATTTTGCCCATGTCCTAAGACTTTTTTGTGAGGCTAAATTTAAAGGTGGTAGACAATTTAATCTGGGGAAGAAAATTCCAAGGCAGAAAAACATCCAGTTTGTGGCATAAGTATTATTGCTTACATGTAGACAGATGTAAAATGAGAATTATGAATAGAAACTGGAGCAGAAATATTTGAAAAACATGTAATTTTTCCAGAAATTTAAAATGTAATATTAGAGCCAAAAAGGTTGTGTTTACTGAAAAGATTAATGCCTTTAAAAGGAAGTCAATTACTTTGTACAGTGATAATGAGAAAGATGCTCTGATGGTATCTCAGGAATTTATAAAAGTCCACCCATCAAAGGTTTTAAAATTACAAACGTTTTTGAAAGGCTTTGTATTGAAAAAATATCCCAAAACTCCCTGGTCATTCAGGACCACCTAGCAATGTGTTTCACCTCATTCATCCATGGAGGCACTCGGGTTGTTGCAGCCATGATCCAAGGGGACCTGGTTTATGTTCACACGAATGATAGACCTTGGCATTGTACATACTATGATAATTATTTTGCATGCATGCAGGATGCAAAAGTTGTAGAAGCTTCCACTCAGAATCAAAGGAAAGCCTGAGACACCAGGCAAATTTTTATCAGGATTGGAGTTCCTGATATTAGCCCTTTAGAGGATGATGCATGAAGTTGTGAGAGTAAAGATGAGGCACATTGGAGACCTGAAAATGTTGGTTCCAGGAACATGGAACATCTGCGGAAGAAAGCAGCAGACAATAAGTGGAGGGTGGGGCTACCCAAGCCTTCTGACATTCACATTACATCACCACATTCCTTGGATACTGGAATAATACGAGATTTAATATTTCCTCTGCTAGTGTGTCTTAGATACTTTTCTGTCGTTTCTGAGACAAAATACAAAACGCCCAAAATGAAGGAAGGAAAGGTTTATTTAGCTCACAGTCTGTGGAGGTTTCAGTCCGTACGTGGCTGGCTCTGAGGCAGAAGATAGCAAAGCAACAAAAGCAAAGTGGGGAATGGCAGCTGAACAGCAAAGCAGCCAGAGCAAACAGGAGGAATGGCGGGAAGCAGTCTCTTTCCCTCCCTTACATTGTAAACAGGCTACCCCCACCTAAGGGGCATGTAGCTCTTACATAATCTCCATGCCCTCCTCTTCCACAGGCTCAGGATGTATACAAAGTAAGGGCCCTGGCTTCCTGCTGAGTCACTTAGCCAAACCTCTAGACTCCCCAAGTTGACACAATGTATCAACCATAGCATAGTGTTTGATCTGATTCTGTTCTATTCATATTTGTTCCTTTTAGATTAATGTGCTGTTTGAATTTTACTGACTCATGGGTAAGAATTTGCCTAGAATGTCACAGAAGACTTTGGCATGGGACTTTTGAGAAGTACTTAGACTGTTTGGGCTTTGGAGATGAAAAGAGAGCATTTTCAGTTGTAGGTAGGGCAGTTACATCTTGTTATATGAAATTATGGCCTTATATTGCCTCTACTTGGTGATTTAATATGCTTTAAGAGAATGTGTCTGCCTGTCAAATTGACAAGGGATGAACTTGTAACAGTTAATCTTGATTGCCAAGTTTATTGGCTTGAGAATTGCCTAGAAGATCAGTAAAGCATACTTCCAGTTTGTCTGAATAGGTGATAAGGGCTAGGCTTTGGACCAGGCACTGGTCTTCTATTTTCTGGTTATTTCATTGTCTCTGTTTCCTGACCACTGGAAAGTGCACAGATTTCCTTACCATACCCTTCTACCATTGTAGTTATGCCTTAGAGCCAAATAACCATGGGCTAAAAACTATGAAACCATAAGCCAAAAGAAGTTTTTACTCCACTACACTGTGCACTGCAAGCATTGTTTTCCAGCAACAATAACTTTAAAAAAAGTCACCAATACAAAAAGGCTGAGATAGCTTTATGTTGTATAACTATTACATCAGCCCAGTGATCATCAAAGTTTACGATGTAGATTTATGCAGTTTAACTATGATATGATATGATGAAAATGGCTCTTTACTTTTGTGATCTCCCTATCAAAATCAAATAATTCCCATAAAAGCATGGAAAAAACCAAAACAGTCTCATTAGAAAGATATACTACAAAATGTCTCACTAGGATTACTCCTAACTCAGCCTCATACTTTCTATTTATTTTCCCTCTTATTTCAACCACAGCATTTCCTCAATTTTATTTTCTAGAAATAATTTTACTCATAGTTTTGATTGTACATCTACACTGGCAAATCCTCATACATACATATATAATTGTTAAAACTGACTTTTTAAGCTATTAATCTCCCGCATTAAGTGTAATTTATTAGGAGTATTAGGAGTATTATTGTCATTATAATCATTCTTCCAGTCCCTGGAGATGGATTACTTCATCTAAGTGGATTGAATGTAATAATATTTGTATTACTCTTATATGTCATTGTCATATCTAAATATTTTATTTTCACTTTAAAACCAGTGTTTGACTGGAGGATCATTTTGAAATCACCTATACAGAACAGATATCCCATAAGCATGCAAATTAAACACCTTAGCATACAGTATTATAAGAAAGTCAGGAAGGATATCCAATACTATTAATGAATTAAAGGTTCATAAAAATCAAACAAGCAGCTCAGCCCAAAGGCAGAAGGTAAAACACAACAGAGTTTCCCAGTATATTTATACTACTTAGCATGTCAACAGTTATTAGTACAATTTCACTTGTACATATATAGAACCTCGCTAAAATGAGTATTCTATCATATAGGAGATGTTTCACTGAGTTAATTACCTGGCAGTGTCTTCAAAAAGCACAAAAGAATTAATTTGTGATTTTGAGAGAGAAAGAGAGAGAGAGAGAGAGAGAGAGAGAGAGAGAGATAATATGCGTGTGTGTGTCCTCTGTCAGGATAGTTTTAATATTTAGGATAAATTTTAAAACAAATTAGCTGATTTTAAGTCTAATGATCTATATAGTAATGTTATCTGTTTAGTATTAGTAATCAATTAACAAAACAGGAATATTACAGTTAATTTTCTATGTAAATGCTTAGAGGGTATATTTTGATACATAGGCAGATATTACTTGTTAATTATTTGGAAACACTGATAACATTAATAGTGTCCTTTATTGAGGTACATTTTATGGCAAAAAGAGTTTGTACTGTATGTGTGTGCAGGTAATCTTGCTTTATTCCTTTGATAACCCTAAAAGAGAAATAGTATTTTCTTTATTTATCATATAATGGAATCAAGATTTAAAATGATGAGGTAGATGTTTGAAGCTTCCATGATGAAAATAAAACAGGTATGCAATTTCAGTCCATTGTGACTGAAACACCTAAAAGTAAAACAAAGTTCTCCCCAAAATAAAGCCCAAGGAAGTTTTTTGTTCTTGTCTTCAAAGCATTAATTGTACTTTTTATAAGTTTTTCTATACAAGTAGTTGTGTGATGTGGGCACAAGGTTCAATGAAAAATTTGCCAATAAAAAGAAAAATGCGTCATTGGCAAAAGTGGGAGCATATCCTTAAAAATTCAGTGAAATCATGGCTTTCTACAAAATGGATTCTTTCAGAAAAAAGCAATAATTGAGATGGATTTACTTATTTTAACACAAAATGTGATCCATGACTGGAAACTTTACTATAAAAATGATTACTTCTTGTCATGCCTGAAGGTTAAATATTGTCAACAATTCTGTTTTATTTTTCAAGATCTTGTTTTCTCCTGGCATTGGAAGATAATAGAAAAGTTAATAGAAAATACAGTTTTACTCACTTCACTCAAGTTTACAATAAATAATTTAAAATGATTCCCTGTGGCATGTACTGTTGGCAACATAACAATCCAGAGATAAACTGTCAATTCATGGGGAAATGGATACATTATGGAGTATTTAATTTCAATAAAAATGAAAGTGTCTGGCAGATGCTACAAGGCAGAAAACGTTTCCAAACACCGATGGAGGAGAGAAACTTTGTAATGATTTCCCTTGACAGGCCATATTTTACCTTCTGAACATTTTACAAAAATAATGATTCACAGGGTAGGTCCATCCTGGCAAAACTCCAGGAATTCAAATAAGTTATGACTAAATATTGAACAAGGAGCTCTTCCTAGGAAATACACAACCCATTTGGCAAACATTTGAAATAGCATAAGTGTTTATGTCTTGACAAATGAAAGTTTGTAATACAAGGTGTATGTTCAAATGCATATTCTATACAGCAATATTTTACATAATAAATTGGGTTTTTTTGCAAATTTCTTTGAATACATACCCAACTATAATTTTCTTTCCATTAAAAAAGCTACATAGGCACATACATAAGCGTGTTACATAGAATCATTACCTTTAAGGTATTAAGACTAGAAAACAGAGGGTTCGTGTCTGGGTGGGAGTGTGAAAACAGGCAGTTCCAGATCTCCTCCAGCACAGCCCATGTGTGGGTCCTGTGTGCACGATGAGTGGTAGGCAGGAACAGAATCAGAAGGCCCATGATCTGCTCAAACCACGGTTCGCAGCTGAATGTCGTGAGAATCAGGTAGCATCCCCACCTTCTTCCCAGGAACAGAGCAGGAGTCTCACAATGCTGCCACAGTGGCAGTCTGTGTTTCCACTCTCTGCACACTCGGGACACAGGAAACTGTCTCAAGGGACCCACAAACCTGCTAACACTGGGGTTTGCCAGGGGCACCCCTGCGCATGCCCAAAGACACATGAAGCCCCAGGGCAGGTGGTCCATGAAACTGCTAAAGCCATGATTCACATCTGGGTTCCAGGGTTCACATCTGGGTGGGAGTGTGGAAAGAGGCGGTATGTGATCACTGCCAGTGCAGCACACCTCTGGTTCCTGTGCTTGCTGTGAAAGGTCTGCAGACACAGAATCAGGCACTCCATGAATTGCAGACCCTGCAGTTTGTGTCTGGGCTCTACCTTTGGCTTGAACTCCCTGGATTCACAGGACCAAGTGGTCTATGATCGTGCCACCAGTGCAGAACACTTCTGATTCATACTTGTGCCTTGGGGCTGGGGATTTAGCTCAGCGGCAAAGAGCGCCTGCCTGGCAAGCGCAAGGTCGTGAGTTCGGTTCCTGGTACCGGAGAAAAACCAAAAAAAAAACAAAAAACAAAACATACTTGTGCCTTAAGCTGGTAGGGGACACTGCATCAGATTGTCTGTGGCATGACAATATCTTGATTGGTGTCTGAGATCTGGAAGAACTAGGTAAACTTCACCATCTGTTGGAAGAACCCAGACAAAGCAGCATACCCTAGTAAATGAGGCATGTAGAAATCAAACTAACCATAACCAAAATAAAAATACACCCACACATATAATAGTCAAGATTCTAGACCTCCAGCAAAGGAACAGAATATTTAAAGCTGCTAGAGGAAAGAAACAGATTACCTATAAGGGAAAGCCCACTGGAATCACAGCAAACTTCTCAACACAAACCATCCAGTTGAAGAGTTTAGAGTGAAGTATTACAGGTCCTGAGACAAAACAGCTTCCAACCAAGACTGATATATCCTACCAAACTCTACTTCAAGTTCAACAGAGAAATAAAATATTTCCATGACAAAAAGCAACTGAAGAACTTCATGAGTGCCCAACCATCCTTACAAAGAGTACTATAAGATATTCTAGACAAAGGAAAAAATGACCGCAATTTCAAGAACAACAATAGAAAGGAACCCTCAAGCAGAGCAAGGAAAGAAACAAGTAGAAAAAGTACAAAACCAACGTCAAGTAAATAGCATGACAATGATATGTCAACACACATTGATTATAACAATAAATGTGAATATCCTCAATTCACCAGTCAAAAGAAACAGACTGGCAGAGTGGATTAAGAAACAAACTCCAATGATATGCTGTATACAGGAAACACATTTTACTGAAAAAGAAATCCATAGACTGAAAGTCAAAGGATGGAAAATAATCCTCCATGAAACAAGAACCCAGAAAAAAGCAGATATAGCTATTATGTTTGCAGACAATGTGCTCTTCAACCTGACAGTAGTCAAAAGAGATAAAGAAGGTCACTACATACTTGTTAGGGGAAAACTGCAACAGGATGAGATAGCAATCATAAACATGTATGCATCAAATATCAGAGCACCAAATTATATAAGACAAATCTTAACAGACATGAAAACTCATATACTTAATAACAGTATTATAACAGGGGACCTAAACTACCTATTGACACAAAGAGATAGGTTAACTGGACAAAAATATGACAAGGAAATAACAGATCTGAACCAAAACTGTGAACAAATAGACTTAGTAAATGTATACAGAGTGTACCACCCCACAACATCAGAATACACATTTTTCTCAGCTGCACATGAGACTTTCTCTAAAATAGACCCCATTCAAGACCATACAGCATACCTATGTAAATGCAAAAGCATTGAAGTTATCCCATGCATATTATCTGAGCACCATGCAATGAAATTGGAAATTAATGACTGAAGGAACTCCAAAAACTCAATAAACACTTGGAAATTAAACAACAACCTCCTTAACAACCAATGGGTCACAGAAGAAATTAAAGAAGGAATTAAAAAATACCCACAAACAAATGAAAATGTAAGTACAATTTACCTGAATCAGTGGGATGAAATGAAAGCAGTCCTCAGAGGGAAATTTATAGTGGTGAACTCACACATAAGGAAAACAGAAAGAGAACAAAGAAATAGCCTAATGCTGCACCTCAAACTTTTAGAAAAAGAACAAGTCAAATCCAAAGCCCAAAGAAGGGAGGAACTTATAAAGATCAAGGTAGAAATTAAAGCAGTTGAGAATAAGAGAACCCTACAGAAAATAAATGAATCAAAGAGTTGGTTCTTTGAAAGAATAAATAAAACTGATAATACCCTAGCCAACCTTATCAGAAAAAGAAAGGAAAAAACTCAAATTCATGCAATAAGGAATAAAAAGGATGAAACTACTACAGATTCTATAGAAATTCAGGAGATCATTAATACTTACTTTGTAAGTCTTTACTCCCATAGGACAGAAAACTCAGAAGAAATGGACAGATTCCTAGATAGGTACAAATTACCAAGGTTGAGTTAAGATATAAAAATCCTGAACAACCCGATATCAATTAATGAGATTGAAAATGTGATTAAAAACTTACTGACAGAGAAAAGCCCAGGCCCTGATGGATTCACAGCAGAATTTTATAAGAAATTCAGAGAAGATTTAATACCAACACTCCTCAAGCTCTTCAGTGAATTTGAAAAGGAAGCAATTCTCCCTAACTCATTTCTGGAGGCAAGTATTATATTCATACCAAAACCAGAGAAAGACCCACCCAAGAAAGAGAACTACAGACCAATCTTCATAACGAATATAGATGTAAAGATACTCAATAAAATACTAGCAAATAGAATTCAGCAAATCATCAAGAAAATCATACACCATGACCAAGTCAGATTCATCCCAGGAATGCAGGGATGGTTCAGTATTAGCAAATCAATAAATGTAATACACTATATCAATAGAACCAAAAGCAAAAACCATATGATCATCTCAATAAATGCAGAAAAACCTTTCAACAAAGTCCAACATGCATTCATGATAAAAATTCTACAGAAAATAGAAATAGATGGTCTTTACCTCAACCTGATCAAAGCCATCTATGACAATCCAACAGCCAACATCGTTCTAAATGGACAAAAACTGAAAGCTTTTACTTTAAAATCTGGAACAGACAAGGATGTCTGCTGTCATAATTCCTGTTCAACATAGTTCTGGAACCATTAGCCAGAGTAATTAGACAAGAGAGAGAAATACAAGGAATAAGGATAGGAAATGAAGAAGTAAAACTATCACTGTATGCAGATGACATGATAGGTTTCATGGAAGACCCCCAAAACTCCACAAGTAAACTCCCTGAATTAATCAACAAATTCAGCAGCAGTGTAGCTGGATATAAAATCAACACCCAAAAATTGACAGCATTCCTATACACAAACAACAAACAGACTGAGAGAGAAATTAAGGAAACCATACCTTTCACAATAGCCTCCAAGAAATTGAAGTATTTAGGAATCAATCTAATAAAAGAAGTAAAAGATTTATTCAATGAAGATTACACTACTCTGAAAAAAGAGATCAAAGAATATTCCATTAAATGGAAAAATAACCTTTGCTCATGGATAGGAAGAACCAACACTGTGAAAATGGCCATACTATCAAAACTGTTGTACAGATTCAATGAAATTCCCATTATACTACCATTAGTATACCTC
>NW_004955443.1:2708989-2713163 GCF_000276665.1 Chinchilla lanigera | reverse complement strand
ATACAACAACCATGGTTAACTTCCTACAACTTTATCTGTAACTCTGTTTTGTTTGTATTGTTCTTATGCTATTTTGTAAATTGATGTCTGTTTGTTAAAAAAAAAGAATAGAAAACAACTTCAGTCTGTTTAATTGAATATATATATATTCCTTAAAGCAACTATGAGAAGTAATAATAGCAGACAATTTTAGGGGGAAACAAATATAGATAAGAATATATTATAGATAATAATATATATTGCGGGCTGGGGATTTATCTCAGCAGCACAGCATCTGCCTGGCAAGTGCAAGGTAGTGAGTTCAATTCCTGGTACCGGAAAAATAACAACAACAAAAAAAAGGATATATATTTCATACTTAGAGATAAGAATGTATATGCATATATATGAAAAGAAATTTGAAGAGACAATTTACTGAGAAGATAGGACATTTATAAAAAAGTCTATATAAAAAATAAATACTTGGATTGAGAGAGAGATGGCAAAGATATGTTGGTTTAAGGACCATGGCAGATGTCTTGCTATCTATATAAGATGAGGATCATACACATTTATAATACCATATGAAATATCTTCAATTTGAGTACAAAAGTGTCCTCATGTGCACAGTGTGAGAAATTTGGTCAACTATTTTCTTCTCTCCTGTTTCATATTCACACAATATGTTTGTTATAAAAACAAACTTAGATGGACACCAGAAGCCCAAATAAAGACTCTGAGGAAATATTTCTCTCATTTTCCAAAATCAAAACATTCTGTAATGAAACCTGAAACTGTTATAAGGTAGAGGTCAATCAGAAAGTAAGAGCCTTTGGGTGATCAAAGAACAAAACTGAAACAATCCACACAGTTTTAAATTTAAATGAAGATGGGGCTGGGGATTTAGCTCAGAGGCACAGCACCTGCCTGGCAAGCTCAAGGTCCTGAGTTCAATTCCTGGTACTGGAAGAAAAACAAAAACAAACAAAAAACAACAAAAAAAATTTAAATGAGGATAATTTGGTTTAGGTCAAGGTGCAACTGATAAAATTTACTGATACTAAAGTAGAAAAGAGGAAAGTGCATGGCTGAGATAGCTGGAGTTAAAAAAGCCTCAAAACAAATATCATTGATAATAACTATTGTTGGATGTCTCTCGGTAGGGAAGCTGAGTGAACACAAAGTGCTATTGCTACTAGGTCACTCTGTTCTGTTTCACATACTGAGAACAACAGCTGAACAGGTATCAGCTAAAAGTTAATTCATACTACATCTAAATGCACACCTAGTGTGTATTCGCATGAAGTAACAGAAGTTAAGAGAAGTTAAAAAAACACTATTTATAAAAATAAAGGGAAATTTCTTACAAAAGCAGATGTGCAATCTTATCAAATATGGAATCATAAAAGAAGGAAGGTACAAACATCTAGAAAGACTTTAAGTGAATACAGTTTACAGCAAGAATTATCAAGAAAAGAAGATTCAATAAAATCAACAGTTCTTTTCCAGTGAGCTAGAAATCAATATAGTACAACTTCTTATTTGGAAATATAAATCCAACCAAAAGCAAGACAAAGAAAGGGTCATAACTGAACAGTTAGGTCATTCAAATTTACTAACAAGCCAAGCTGTAGATGAAGGTCAGTAGAAAAAAGGAGAATACAGATAACTTAATGTGATTTTTCCTTTTTATAATGCAGATAAAAGAGAAATTTAAAAATAAGCTATTGGTCCCAAAGTGGTGTTAATAAAGTTATTCATTTGATCAACAAGCAACTTTAAATTACTCACCATATTCAAAGTACAAACCACAAGTGTAAAAAGGAAATACAAAGTAAAAATAGACTGCATGAATAAAAAGAAAAAGAAACAACACATAGAATTAAAATGTACAGTATTAAAATAATTTTTAAATTATAAAGTTATCCACATTTTAGATAAGGAGAGAAGCAGGAAATACTCATCAGGAAAGTTTAGCACTGAGATTTATGTGCCTGCACAATAATTGAAGCTTCTGTAATGGCAATGATCAAGGAAAATTATACTACATTGAGAGAAACTGAGATATATATGAATCATATGAAACCATTATCATTATCTTACCAAGTTTCAGCAGTAAAGATTTTCTCATAAACTAGAATTATAATCATATAATATGTTGAGACTGACTACAGAAAATTATACTGACACTTAGTTTTTCAAAGATATTACTTAATTCTCTTTTTACTCTCATAAAACTCCTGTTTGTGTGATAGATTTTATTGTTACTCTAACCCTAAAAGGAATTGGAAAAGAGATACTCTCCTAGAGATTGATAATTTGTCCACAGAAGTGCATAGATCACTGCTAGTATAAGAACTGACTGCTAACTACAGCTATGTAATTTTTTGATAAAGTAGTCAGAAATATATGTTGGAGAAAACAAAATCTCTTCAACAAATGGTGCTGGGAAAGCCATGGGTGAAACACTAAAACTAGATCTATCTCATCCCTTATAGAAATCAGCTCAAAATGGATTAAAGTCCTCAGAATAAGTCCTGAAACTTTGAAATTGCTAAAACAAAGCACAAAAAAACACTTGAAGTCATCGGTACAGGTACAGACTTCCTGAGTAGAACTCTAATAATACAGAAAATATGGGCCGGGCGAGGGGCGCACATCTGTAATCCCAGCACTCGGGAGGCTGAGGCAGGCGGATAGTTGTGAGTTCGAGACCAGCCTGGGCTACAAAGTGAGCTCAAGGCCAGCCTGAACTACATAGCGAGACCCTGTCTCAAAAAGACAAAAACAAAAACCAAAACCAGAAAATAGCAAAAATTGACAAATTAAACTTTGCACTTCAAATGAACAATTAAGAGTGAAGAGGCGGTCCATAGAATGAGAGAAAATTTTTGACAGTTGCTCTTACAAAAGAGGACTGATATAATCTTAACAGCAAAAAGGAAAGAAAAAAGAAATTACCAGAACCTTCTCATAAAAAGAACTACAAATAATCATTAATATATGAAAAAAATGTTCACCACTGTTAGCCATCAGGAGAAGGCAAATCAATTACACTGAAGTCCATCTCACCCCAGTCAGAATGGCTAATATTAAGAATGCAAAAGATGAGGAGGATGGTGAGAGTACCAAGATGGGGGTGTGTTGGGGGGGGTGAGAAACCCTTGTAAATAATTGGTAGAATGTAAGTTAGAACAGCCTCTATGGAAACCAGTATGCAGTTTTCACAAAAAACTAAAACTCCAGCTATAGCCTTCTCAGTATAATCCTGAAAGAATGACAGCCAGTATATTACAGAAAGATTTTCAAATGCATATGTATCATGGCACAATGTACAATAGTTAAACCTGTGTGCTATGAACAAGTGAATAGGTACAGAAAACGTGGTACATATACACATAATGCAATAATGCAGCAATAAAGACCAACATCATGTTATTTGCAAGAAAATGCATAGAATTGGGGATTTCATGGTAAGTGAAATAAATCAGACACAAAACATCAAATACATAGTTATTTCTTTCATAAGTGAAATCTAAGATAAAAGAAAGGGTACGACAATAGAGGGAGATTATTAGAGAAGAGGAAGGTGCTCGGCAAGGAGGCAGGAAGGACACGGAGGAGAACAGGAAAACATCACCAAAATCTGTCACGTGCATGTACAAATATGCTAATAAGAAACCCATTCTTCCGGCGAATAATGCACAAAAGAGAAAAGAATTGCTCACTCATCCTTATCGGAAAATGTAGTATATTGTTGGAATGGCAGATACTAAATGTGTTGCATTTTTCTGTCATCCAAAAGGTACCTATTTTGTTAAAATTAGTTTTTCTCTCTCATTAAAGCTTTACAGTTTTGGAGAAAGAGTAGCTGGTGTTGCTGGCCATACTCACCAGGCTCTGGGCCACTCTGTGATCCAGCCAACTTGGCTTCGTTCTCTGTGTTTCAAAATTATTTTGATAATTTTTGACTTTATGAATTTTCAAGTAAATTTCATGTTCAGTTTCTAATGTCTATCCAGAATACCTGTACTAAGTGTTAGGTTATTTCAAACCTACAGACCAATATTTGAAGAATGAGTTCTTACTAATATCAGGGCTTCCAAATTAATGGGAATGACACTTTTTATTCATTTATGTTTTTAAACCTTTTCCCCAGTAGTGCTTTGCACTTTTCATTCATATATATATGTAT
>NW_004955443.1:2687289-2708889 GCF_000276665.1 Chinchilla lanigera | reverse complement strand
CTTGGAATATTTAATGATTTTGAAGCTATTGTAGACATATGCCTAATGATAGGTTGAAATTTAGTTGAATTTCCTTATAGAGTTTTATATAAATATTTTTGTATCTTGTGGTTTTTCTAAATCCATACAGTAGTTGTATTTACTTTTGTAAGATAATTTAAACATGATCATGTCACCTGAAAATGAAGATTATTTTGTTTCATGCTTTTCAATCAGTATGACTATCACTTATTTTTCTTCTTTGTACATTGCTCAGAGCTATACTGAATAGAAGTGTTACAGTGGCAAAGACTTGTCTACTAGTCAGAAAGAAATTGTTTGTCTTTCCATTTAAATAGTAAATATGGCATTATCTGCAGAATTTTCATACTTACCTTTTATAGATGGAGAATGTTTTATTCTGCTCATGTCATGCTAGGAGATACATGAGGCAGAGGTCTGGAATTTGTCAGATTTCCTTACCTACAGAGATTATGCTTTATTTCTTCCACTTACAGTTTTAATATGATGAACAATATTGCTTGCATGCTGTTGATATATCAGCTTGGAATTCTGATATGAACTCCAGGGTACTTGCACTCACTAAGCTTTGTATATATCATTATATTTCACTGTCCAATAAATTTTACTTGTGGAGATGAGAGAGTCTGTGCTTTACCTGGAGAGTTCGTATTGTTACATCTTTATGGTTACTTATATTTTCTACTGCAGTGTTCAATACACTTTTAAAGCCAGCAAAGTCTTTCATTCTTAAAGTTTTTGTTAACTTTAAGAATGAATTCATTATTTACACTATATCTTCATTTTTATTCTGTGTGTTAACTTCTTAAAAATTAGTACGTGAATATATTTATGATAGCTGTTCAGTCTTGCCTGGTACTCTCACAGTCACTGGGATTTCTAGGTATGTTGCTGTTGCAAGAATTTTCCTGCATTGTAGCCATATTTTCCTGCTTCTTTGGGTGTGTAAAGTTGTCACTAGACTCTGAACATTTAGCACATTTCAAAATATTACATTAAGGTGCAGATATTGTTGTCTTTCTTTAAGAAGTATTATTTTTTCCATTGTTTGGATCACGAAGTTTAGATACTTGGAGATCCTTTGATAGAAATGTAAAATATTGTTACAATATTTTCTCTAAGGTTATATGGTAGCTATAAAGTAAACTGTGCCTTAAGCCATACAGTATCTTCTTTTCTAGTTGCTAAGAATTGTGTGGGCATCTGGCAATTAATCACAAAACAATGAGCTGGGACTCAAATATCACTTGCTCTAAATGGTCACTGGGTGATTCCCAGATTACAGGTAGAGCTTTCTTAGCCTTGCTTCATAGAGTTTCACCCTAATCAAGCTGCAATTCAATAGGACCCTGTGAAGACTTCTGGCACTCCTCAGAGCAACTCTTTCCTCTCTGGTACATACTCTGCCAATTCAAGCTAACTGAGCTCCCTTCTGTCTTGCTTGGAATCTCTTTGCTCCAGATCCATAAAATGCCTCCATAAAGAAGTCTAGAAAATTTTCAACTCCTACTCAATATTTCTTCTCTGTCAGGAGTCATAGTCTAGCACTGCCTATTGGATAGTACAGTATGTGCTGAAATCAACTGCCTCATAAATGGCTTCTATTTGCAATTTTTTAGGGGAAGAGCCAGTCTCGTGCCAGTTACTTCACCGTGATGAGAAATGGAATCAGATGTTTATATTTAATTCTTATCCTAGAATCTCTTTGCTTTAAATTGAGTGTTTTACTAATTCATATTTTTGTGATATTCTCCTATGTAGCACGGTTGTTGCAACTTCATTCAGTGTGAAATTTTCCGTCTTCTTTAGTTGTTTACAAAGCTTTTCAAAATATTTTGCTTGTATTTCCACCATGTAACCTAAGAGTTTAGCATGCCTGGTTTGTTTTAAATTTTGAGGGTGTAATTCATTACCCAATAATTCATTGATGCCTCTAGTTTTTCTTTCTCAGAAAATAAAGTTGAGACCTACAAATATACTTCTTCATGTCTTGTCCTATAATCTGAAATATTCTATCTAGCCTGCTTTTCCCCTTAGTAATGGGGATTGAGCCTACATTCTTGTGCACTGATCTAAGTCCCCAGCAAATTCATTTTTCTTCATTTTGAAACAGACTCGCTAAGGCGCACTAAGTCTTGTGATCCGCCTCCTTCAGCCTCACAATGCGCTGGGTCCCGGGCATGCACCACTGACTGCACTGCCCCATCTTCAAGCCTTCTCTTATCTTTGGATGTGAAATCTTTTAAGGCTGATTTAGATATTCTTAAAATTGCATGACATTGTGCTGAACTGTAGTGTATCTTCTCGAAAATTATATGTTGTATTTCAATGGGAACAAATTTCCAGATGAATCTTTCGAGAAACAATTAAAGCTGAGTCACAGGAAGAGACCCTAATTTGATATAAGTACTATTTATGTAAATGTTTCCCTTCCTTCCTTCTCTTCTGTTTTCTCCTTTTCCTTTGTCTTTCTCCTGTCCTCCTCCTCCTCCTCCTCCTCTCTCTCTCTCTCTCTCTCTCTCTCTCTTTCCCCTCAGATGACACAGTCCTGTACTACAAGTCAGAAAGAGAAGTGAGAAAGGTTATTTGCTTGACCAACTTGTAGGTGGTCTTCTAAATTTTTTTTTCCTAAGCCTATCTGTGAAATTCTTTAAAAAGTTCATTTTTCAGCAAAAAACAACAACCAAAAGATGTGGAATGTGTTTACCGAGAAGTCCCTGAGATATATGACTACTCTTCATATCTGATTCCTTTTCCTTGGCTGTCAACTAAGTGATATCTCATTACTCTGGCCTGTCTGACAAGGATGTTTTTAGGTCAGTTTAGTTAGTCAGAATTTGACTGTTACTGTACAATTATCCCTGCCTTGCCTCTTGTCTGTATATTCCTACTTGTCCACGTTCTATTTTTTTTTTTTTTTTTTTTTTTTTTGGTCTTTTTGAGACAGGATCTCACTATGGAGTTCAGGTTGGCCTTGGGTTCCTTTTGTAGCACAGTTGACTTTGAATTTGCAACAATCCTCCTTTCTCAGCCTCCTGAATGCTGAGATTATAGGCGTGCACCACCACACCTATCTTATATTTGGTATTGAATTCAGCTTTTCTCTTCTACTGCAAAATCTCTTTGCCTGATCCATACCCCTATAAGAATGATCCTGAATAAAATGTCCCCTTTTGTGTTTTATCAGGTACTACTGAATAATTTTTTTGCCAGTGTTTTTATTTTTTTGGTTTTTTTTTTTTTTTTTCCGGTACCGGGGATCGAACTCACGACCTTGCCCTTTGCCGGGCAGGTGCTGTGCGGCTCAGCTAAATCCCCAGCTCTGAATAATTTTTTTGAAGTAGAGGTCTTATTACAAATTAATCCTGAAGACACATTGATTATGGATCAATTATGGCCCCACAGACTGTGAGAAAATACTGTTGTAGCCACCCAACCTATGGAGTTTTGGGCTGGCAGCCCATGGAGATTAACACAGACATATTCTATCTTTGTGATATATTTAAGCCTTTAAATTTGGTATCATTGTTCGTCCCCAGGACTGCCACATTGCAATCTAAACATTTACCATTACAAATTTGGTTTTAGACCAGGATCCTGGCACTTAGATATTTTTTTCATTGTGCATTATGAAATCAGCTACAAAATTAATTGGTTTTCTACTTTTAACCAATCTAGCATTTACAATGTTTATATTGTGAGGGTTTTGTTGATTGCTTTTTAAGCATGTTAGACTTAATCTGTATGTACTATTTATCCATTTTTCAAAAGCACCCATGGTCATCTTCATCCTAATTTTGATAGAAAAAGAAATCATGCACCTTCCAAATTCCATTAGAATAAATAAGAATTTTAGAACTCTGCTGGTTCTATTGTCATGGAATTATATGAACATATATCTATTTGAAGAAGGATTGAGAAATGTTTGTTTTGTACTGTTGATTTCTTCATTATAAAGGAACCTTTATTATTGGTTTTTCGATCTTGAGAGTCTTTCTTACACTTGAAACAGATATTTCTGATATGCAAATATTGGAAAAAACCTTAAGTACTATTTTGTTCTGTAAAGACCAATTATTTATTTTCTTAATTCAGAAATGTATATTTTAAACCGGGCGTGGTGGTGCACGCCTGTAATCCCAGCAATCAGAAGGCTAAGGCAGGAGGATCGTTGTGAGTTTGACACCAGCTTGGGCTACAAAGTGAGCTCAAGGCCACTTTGAACTACACAGTGTAACCCTGTCTCAAAAAAAAATAAAAATAAAAAAGAAATGGATACGTCATGCAACACAGTGCATTCTGACCCCAGATAACAGAGCTGTGAGACAGAAAGAAATCTGTGTAGGAATGACACCCTGGTGAGAGTACAGAAAAAGCAGAGAGGAGTACTGACTGATCAGTGCTAAATATCAGGCCTTTGGTTGTTTCAGAGTCCTTTAATAATTAGTTTTTTGTTTCCTGAGATTTATTTCCAGTTGTGTGACGCTAAATGAAATTTAGATTGGATTTGTTTTGACTTTTAAATGTTTTTACATTTTAGCAAGACTTTTTAATCAATACTAATTTTCTTCAAACTCCTTTCATAAAGAAAGTAATTATCCCTTATTTCTTTTCTATTATCAATATTTAATCTCCCCCCTGCTTTTAACAAACTTTCTCTTTTTCTGAAGCCTGGAGACTTGCTAGTGAATATGTCACATAGCTACTCTGTTGGCATCAACAACCTCACCATGGGTCCACTTAATTTATATTTTTCTGCTTAAACATTCATTATTTAAGCATTTATTCCACAGATTTACTATAAAATATTTGAGTGCTAAGTAATTCACCAAGTCTTTGGTCGAAACAATGCTTTTTGAAGTTTGAAACAGAATATTCCAGATGCGTATTTAATTAAAAATTAAAATAAAAATGTTAGCATAGTTTATAAAGCAACCACACTAAAATTCTGAGGGCTGAGGTACACAAGGTTAAATTTAAAAGCAGCCAAATTTACCATTTTTTCTCAAGAAATTTAATATAACATGTATTTTGAAAAATAGAGTCAAGGTGGCACCATCACCTCTTAGTTGAAGCTTCGTAACAATCCTTTTGTGAACATGCTTATTTTATTGATTGTAAACAGTGAGTGTTCACTTAAAACATCCACTTGACTTTTCATGTAGAAAAGGTAAAATAATGTAAAATATATTATATATCAACTATAATTATACAAGGCAGAGATAATCTCATAAAAATTTGAGGTATTTTGTATGCATGTCTTGTTATGTATAACTATAAATTTGATAGGTACACTTGTTTAAGATATGTATTTTGCATAGTGCATATATATATATGTGTGTGCATATATATGCATATTTCTTTTAAGTCTGATATTTAGTCATCAAAATAAATGTACATTTATAGCATTCTATCTGTGTTTATGTTTTGGCGTGCATAAAATATAATTTCATTTCTTAAAAGGAAACAAACATAAATAATTAAATGAACTGAATATTTATTGAACATCAACATTGTGGAAAATAGTATGCAAAATAATGCACAACTGTAGAGCCTGAGAAGTCTGAAATTTGAAAAACTGCCTGACTAGTTGGAAATTCAGTTTATAGTTGCTATTGCTCTCTTAATTCTCAAATTTTTTTAATTGCCAGGCACACTCAGTCAAACACATAAACACCTAATTTAAAATCTAGCAAAGATCTTGCACAGATACACCTACCCAAGATATCAGTGGACAGGAAGTACATGAGAAGATGTTTAGTGGTATTGGCCATGAAAAAAACAAATCAAAATCACAGTGAGATAATGCTGCTCATCCCCTAGAATGCCTTTAAGAAATAAAATAAAAACAGCAAGTGTTGCTAAGTCTGTGGAGAGACAGAAGTTACCAAGTGGTGGACACAGAGTAGATTCCAAGGTCTTGTGTATGACAAGCAAAGCACGGCCAACCATACACCCAATGGTAGAAGAAAATAACTACATTTATTTAAGATCAGAAACAGTCAATGAACCTTTGAAAGATAAGTGGGAATAAAACCAGTAAAGTGCAGTATCTTGGAAATCTTTGAAAAAAAGCACATTACAGAAGTGGAAGTGGCTGAATATATATTTTTCAAGTTCACAAAGTAAGAGCAAATGCGGGGTATCTTTGGCAAAAGTCATCTTGCTGAATGGTGAATTCATAAAAGTTGTACTTGTTATATGTGGATATTTCAAAATGTGAGGATGGGAATTATTGTATGCAGTGATGATGAAATTCAATCTCTCTTTCATAAAATATGAAGAATGACTTTGTGCTGTGAATTCAGAGTAAAGGGGGTTCTGACCCCAAATAGAGATCGGCATTACCAAAGCCTCAGAAAGGAAAAGAAGAAGCAACAAAGTATGCCTTTGGAGTTATAAAACAAGCAGTCTCCTCACAGGTTGGTTAAATTTTAATGTAATAATGATTGACGTTAAGCCTTAAGAGGGTGACACAGTAGTTAGTATTTTCCAATAAGATCTCAACCCCATTTATTTTGTGCAGCTCATGAAAATAATGTTACACACAGTAAGCTTAGGACAGCCGGGTATAAAACTAAGACTGTAGGCTGTGGAGGAAGAACAGGCTGAATATCACATTCATTATTTCTTATGGCAAATGTGTGACCTTGAGCAAGTCACTTGATGTCATCATGACCCTGTGCTTTGGGGAATGAAGCAGTTGAGCTGGAGGTTTTAAAAGTCTATCTATACATAGCTCTTTATTCACCTTGACACTGGGGAGACCTCAGGGGAAGATTTCGTTATTTGCGAGACTGAAGAGAAGGACCCGAGGATTTCATGAAAAGAAATTTGAAATACCGAAGTAAGCACACATCCCTACGGCAGTGAGATCTGGCTGCTCCGAGAACATGTTTTCACAGGAACAGAACTGAGTGATTTGAGAGTACAGATAGTCTCCATCCCCTGTGAGATTATTCATAACACTTTATACAATTGTTAAGAGATTCTCACTGTTTTTGTGAGGTGAGCTACAGCAATGACCCCAAATCTCTTCTCCTCAGTACTCTTAGGGGTAAAAAGCAACTGTACAACTATACGCTTTACCAAAATACCCAATTCAGAAAAAGAACAAAGGCATTTGAGAACATTCTTTGTTTGACCAGAAAACATTAGCCCTTTGGGCTTACGGGTACTGAGATATAATTCCAATTTTCTCTGCTTGTTTTACTGTGTATTTACTTTTTCCCCTTTTCATGGTTTTATTTCTGCTATTACTTAATTGAACTGCTAAGGGTATCTGTTATTATGACCTGTATTAAATTGTTTTAAGACCAGACGAGAAAACAACTATAATGCATTGAACCAATCCTAACTAAATAAGAAAAATATAGTGTTATAACCATAAACAAAATACAAATAAAATGCCAATAAAACGTGTTAGAATTTCTCATTTCTTCTGTGTATATATTTTTGTTCAGTAATGAATATGGTCATTCAAAATATTTATCCCTGGCGTGCCTAGAAAAGTATAGGTCTGAATACATAAACCACACCAAAAACGACTTTTATATTCTCCATGTGCCACTAGATTTTGATGAACAGTTACTATTTCTTCAATAATTAAAAAGAGTAGGTTTTTATTCTTTCACTTATATTCAAATGTCACCATCTACTTAATTACCTAAAACAGTAATAGCCTGGCATTTTGATACTGAAAATACATTTGATGGAGGTAAAATTTATCCAAAATTATTACTGGATTTTATCTGACAAAGGCTACTACCTTTCCTCAGCCAATTTTTAACATTTTTTAAAGCTCTCCTCGAGATCATAAGAAGTACCCCTGTACTGGATTTCCCATTGCCGGACTTTCTCCTAACTCTAACAGCTATATTATGAAGCAGATTAATGTTATAAAATACAAATTGATTCTCTGTTCAGATCATGCTCAGATTTATTTATCCAGGTAAATTATGCATGTCTGTGGGCGCTAGGCTTTACTACCATTTATAAAGTTCATAAAGATGTTTGCGGTCTTTTATCTTCTCCATGTGTCTTCCTATTGCCTGTGTCATGGTGATGAGATGCCCTGCCATTCCTTTCCCTGGTTTCCTTGCTCTGTAACACACAGGGCTCCAGCGTAATTCACTCTGCAAGAAGACCTCAGCTTGCCATTGTTTTCCTCCAGGAAAGCTTCTCAGTAAATAAGTCAGAGATATTTTCTCTGGCACGATGCCTTGAAGAAAGCAAAGGAAAATTATCAGTTTATCTCCACCACAAAGTCTCCAGCAGTTTCAACCCTGCTGTTAAGAAAGCTTTCAAGCAGAAGGAAGACCATAGATAAAATAGGGAACAGCGGGTATACAGAGGATCTGAGCCTTAAGGCTACAGGTGGGCTGAGAAAATATGGACGGAGTGCAGACGTAATCTTCCACATGTGCCAAGTAGATTTTCATATCTTTAGATAACTGTTTTTTGTTTAAAAATAATGTCAGCCAGAGACTTACAATTATAGTAAGTTTCAGCAAACGCAAAAGTGATTCAGTGAGTTGTGCCATTTTTAAATCAAAAGTTGCCCTATTTTATGAATTAAACTTTTAAAACATATAAACCAAAATATTAACTCTTTCTTTGTGTGAATGTGGAAATAGCCTTCCAATTATACTTCAAATCACAATCATGAAATTTTAGCCACTTATAATTTCTTTATATTTTTACTGCTCTTGTCCTTTTCATGTCAGTGAACAAAATATATTTATAAAATAGATTTCTCAGCTTCTACTTTTTAGTTTGAGTTAATAAGAGAAACCCTATGTATGTACCTAAAACTAAAAGATTCAGTGGTTGATTACTGCTAATTTTAAAATTATTGATTGGAAGCTCCTTTTCTGAAAAGAGGGTATCTAATCAGAGTATTTTGTTAATTGTGCCTGATTTCTATTTTTCTTCATAGACATTAATAATTTTTGTTATAAAAATCAGCTTTTCCACAATTTTATTTCACATAATCCCAAACTAAATATTCAACCTTGTTAATGACCAGGACAGTTCTTATTCAGTAAGATACCAAGAAGCAATCTTGTTCATTTTTTCTCCATACCCGGTCTCTACCCACTACAGAAAAAATGAATAGAACAAAATTTCTTTTTTTGCCCCTAATAGCAAAACAGGAATATTTTGGTAACTCTCTAAAATCAATTAGTACTGTAGTCTTGTGACCTATACCTAAAAACATTAGTGGAACTGAATAAAATAAATTAAAAAGACATTTAAAATACACACACATACACACAAAATCTTTGGTGGATAATGTTAAATATATTCAAGTCACAATTCTGTAGTCACTGATTCATGGTAAGTCCATTGAAAAATATGCAGTATGAACTTAATATGTCCACCAAGTAGATGATATATTAGGCAAAAAGGAAAGATTAAAGAGAGAGAAAACCTCTGCCTCTAAGTAAATGAATTACATTCTAGTGAGGATATTTATTTACTGAACTGTTATGTGAATAAATATATTTTAAAATTATACTAAGTGTTGTACTAACATAAGGAGTAATGTGTATCAAATACTTTACCAATCTAAGCAGTCAGGGGACGTTTCCTTGAGGAGATCATGTTTAAGCTGAGCCCCCAAAGCGAAGCCCACAAATGGCAAATGAGCAGTAGGATATTAAGCAGACGAAGCACACAGCGCTCTGGAGACTAGAGAAAAATGTCAGTGTGTAGAAAATCAAAGTGAGAATTGTCAGTAAACCCTGGATTTGGCCACAGGCAGTCTTATAAGTCATGTTGAAAAGTTATTTTTTCTTCTGAAAGCAACAGTAAAATATGATCTGCTATTTATTGATTTTCGTGTTCTCAGGATCTTTTCTTTGAAATTCTAGCAAACGTCTGGATTTTCTTTTGGAAATTCCCCGTTTCAGTCCACAGGCTCCTGGGCTCCATCCATTAGACCCCAGTACGACGAGACTTAAGCTGAGCCCTGGTAAAAGTCATAGCCATCAATCCTCAACCTTTTGCTTAAACCCCTGGAAGGAAGAATTTTCTCATTTCTTCTGATTTGAACACAAAGAAATATGTTTGTCCCTCCAAAGCCAACTTATATTTGTAGATAGGAGAATAAAACTTACAGAAAAAGGGCAAAGAATTGGAAAATAATTTGGTCCTGACAGTCTTCAAGAGGCACCTTGAATTTTACATTTTGGCCAACGTTTTCAAAAATTAAGATTGCTTTTTTTTTTCCTTTCACTTACACAGAACACTGACTTTTTTTTTTTATTTTCGGTACCAGGAATCGAACTCATGACCTTGCGCTTGCCAGGCAGGCACTTATACCACTGAGCTATATCCCCCACCCAGGACTTCTAAATTTAAGCATTCAAACAAGAAAGTGGACTTTGCATGCTTGTGTCTGGCAGTCTGAGCAACTGATTTGAATGTAACAATATGCAACGGAATTACAATGGTGAACTCCTACCATCTTGTCTAGTGAAACTCTGTATATCTCTAAGGTTTTATTGAAGAATTATTTTCTTAATCTCTTTAACAGTTTGAGCAATCTTTCATTCTTACATCTGATAATCTTAGCAATGTAGTTGAGGATAGAATATGCAATGTAACAACCACTGTTGATTTGTACTAATTTGTCTTGAGACCCTGTATCACTTTGAATATTTTGCTTTGATTTGTTTATGTTTGTGATACTGGTATACTACTACTATTCTTTTTTTTGTTTGTTTGTGTCTCATGTAGTATTCTCTTTAAAATAAAAAGAATAAGAAAAAAGAGTGAAATATGATTAAATTTTTATTTTTTGTTTTTAATTAAATACTGAATGAAGCTTGAAAAATATAAACAGAAAACTACATTTAGAGATAATTTGGTATTCCAGGTAAGATGTGTTGTACAAATATACAAGGAGAATATTGGTGGGGGTGGACCTCATACCAATAGGTTTAAGAAGTAAATATACTGTACTTTGAAATATATTGGTCAAGGACCATGAGAAAAATAAATAATCCCTCAGATTAGGGTTAAATGATAGTCATCATTTAATAATTGTATACCAATAGTATAAATATATGTAGAGTATGCTCTGAATTGAGTTTTGGATATGTTGAGTAATTCGAGTATATCTAAGCGCAGGTGCTCAAAAAATCTGAAAATCATATAACCATTTTAAAGTAACTAGTATGTGAAAGAAAAAGGAAAACAGGATGGAATGAGAAAGGCAATGCTCCCAGATTTAGCCTTGAACCACGACATTTAAGAATGATATAGTGAAAATATCTATTTTAAGGAAAAAAACATGATGAAAAAATGTACCATTGCTACAAAGCTTCTAAATTTGGCAAAATTGGAAAATCTTCTGATGCTTCTATTTCCTTTCTAAAGGAGTCAAAGTCATCTGCTGGTAGGGAAGAAGTTTAGCAACACAAAATGTATGGGAAATTGGAAATAATTCTTATATAAAAAATTCTTATATGAAAAATAATTCTTAAAAAAGGTTTTGCTAGGAAAATACTAATTTAATGGAAGTAAAATTTTGACTGTTTGCACAGGGCATAGTGTTGCATACCTAGGATCCTAGAATTTGGGAGGCTGAGGCAGAACAATCATCATGAGTTCAAGATCAGTTTGGGCTACATAATGAGTTTATATCAGTGAGTTTAAGCCCAGGCTGAACCGCATAGAGAGACCCTGTATCAAAAAACAAAAACAAAACAAAACAAAAGTTTTGACTACTTCAAATTCATAGAAATTTACATAAAATATATCAGTGTTCCAAAACAAAGCTACTAGTTAATGGTGTATGCCTCACATATTATATTTCCATTTCTATAAAATGACAAAGATCAGCAAATCTGTAGGAAAACAGGAAATATGAAAGTGTTTGATTAGATTCTGGGCTGGGGATGGTGATATGAGTAGTACGTTTTAAGTGAATAGATTTCTGGTACACAGTTATGTCTAAATAAGGCTGTTCAAGAAAGGAACCTCCTGAGGCTGTGGATGTAACCATGTGCTCAGTAAATGTTTATGTGTTCACTGCTGTAGAGCTAACATCTTTGTGTGGTGGTGCATTATAGTAAAAATGATTTCTAATCATTCTTGAATGATGCAGTCCACTAATATACACTATCATAAGCTGTTAGAATGTTGATTCAAATAATCAAGTAATCTGTTTTACAGAAAATATCATTAATGATTCTTTCAAATATGGTTTTTAAGCATATAAATACCCTAATATATAAGTTTGTGCACATTCTCACAATAAGTACCATACCAAGAGTGGGAAAGGGAACAGGTAGAAATAAATAAAAATAAACAAATAAACAAATTCAAAACAAGGTTCCTGAGCCTGAGAAATTAATCTTCAAAATAGACAGAAAAGTTATATGAATAGGAATAATACATAAAAAATATGAAGTATATAACAAAATTATTAAAGTAGACTAAAATGGGCCTTAAGGTTGCCTCTGTACTCCGAGTCCCTACATAACGCAATGCAATTTAATGCAGTACATGTACTAGTTGAAAACCTAACATGAAGGTGCACCTAACTATACATTTGAGCTTAGAGCTCAGTCTTAGGCAATCACAACAGCTGTTTTGTCTAATAATCACAACAGCCGGTTGAGCAGACTTTGTTCAAATAAGGTAAATCTAGACCTGCCAACTTTCACACTGTTTCTCTTCTTCCTTCTGTTTTACGTCCAGAAGTCTTGCCAGCCCATTGCAGAGTGGAGCTTCTGAACTTGTGTTTCTGAAGTGTGTCTGCCTCATTCATTTTCCTTCATTCAATTAAACTCTATACATTTAAGAGAGAATGAACTGCACAATTTAGGAAGTTACTGATTGTCTCTGTGCGCCTTTGGAAGCTATACAAAACTTGGTACTCCTAACTGTACTGCATTGAGTTTTTTAATATAACACAAAAATATTTGGACAGGGAATGCAGAGATTTCTTCTTTATTAACAGTCTCATTCTCCCAAATTTGGGTTGGATATTGAGTTGAATGATTACACACACACACACACACACACACACACACTGTGGAAAGTTTATTGCTCACAGTGGGACTTTCTGTAAATGCAGTACCGGAGAGATCTGGAAAAAGCAAACGATTGAGATTTTATGATAGTGGGTGGAGCTGAACTGAGATTTTCTCTATGGACCTCGATTTGCATGATTTGAATTTTCTGTAAGAGCCAAAGAAGGGAAAACCTGGACTTTCTTGTCAGCTTTCCCAGATGTGAACAAAAGGGAGGCGAGGTGTTGTGGCTTGAAAGCTGTCAGTGAACTTCAAACAAGTATTGGCGCTTGTCCTCACAGCTATCAAATGCACTGACGAATACCTTTGTGCAGTGCTTGAGGTGTGCAGTTAAAGCTAAGAAACTGAATAGTGCGCATGATCCCTGGGTCTAGAAGTGGAACTGCTCACCTTACTGACGTCAGTCAAATTCAGAAAGTAGGAATTTTCAAGGGATAATTTCAGCAAAGGAGAGTGAGGAGGTTTTTTTTTTTTAAGGTAAAAATTTTGATTTGATATAAATTTACTTAAAATCCTTGAATATGTTTAAAATTTAGGGAGTCAGGTGAAGGGGGCAAATAATAGTCTTTATTTGTTTTTCATTCATTATAGTAAATACAGCTGTTCTGAATAAAGCGTTCAGTAATTTGGTTTGCATGACTTGATTTAGGAGAAAATGTAACTAGTATTTTCTTCTACAGGAAGACTTGTCCAAAGTTTTGGCTAACATGATATGTATTGTTTAGAAATTCTTCTAAAGTTATTGACAAAAATCTTTTTAGAGAAAAATAGACAAGATAGAATGATGTAAATTTGAAAAAAGAACAACAGAAAAGCAAAGTTATACCAGATCATGTTGAAATAGAAGTTTCAGTTAAAGTATTTTTTATTTTCTTCCATGTTCATGTTTTAAAATATATTTTATTAGTACATATTCATTTTACAAACTATTGGATTTTAATGTGGTATTTTCATATGTACATAAAATATTCTGGCTGTATCCACCACATTCCACCAAATCTTTTGGAAATCCAGGTAAAGTCTAGTTTCCAGTATGGTGTAGAATAAGCCAAAACAGTTACTTCATCTCACAGGACACGAATATTTATTCAGTGATATCGACTTTTCAGACTGTTCATGAGAATTCTGATTCATAGGGGTCTTCTCTTCCTGTAGGTGGAATGTTAAGCAGGTATCAGAACTGCAACTGCTGCATTTCTTTAACTCATTAGGAGAAGCCAGTCTGAAAACAAAAGCCCTTACCTTAGGTATCACTGAGTCCACAAGACTAGTGCGAACAAGTTCATTGCACTCTTCAAAGGAATGACCTAAGGGCCTGGGTGTACAGCTCAGTGGCACAGCATCTGCCTGGCAAGTGCAAGGTTCTGAGTTTGATTCCTGATACCAAAAACAAACAAATAAATGAACTAAGAATGCCTTAATCAGTGGAGGCAGAGTGAATTTGTTTAAGGTTACTTGCAACCAGAAGTTGTCCTCTTCCATAGTAGAGAAAGAGTTGGTCATATCACGTGCCGACAGCAGCTAAAATATTGGAAGAATGAATTGGAAGAAAAGTAAACAAAGAGAAATACAAAAGTGGCTCAGCTTCCTGTACCCTTCAGAGAACATAAACCGGCTTTTAATAAATTGTATAAAAGCACAGAGAGAAGAAAACTACGTCCTGCCTAAACAGGCACTGTCTGGAGTTGTCAGTTAATCATACTCATTACTGAGAATATGACCAGCTGAAGACTTACCAGACTTGAAATTTGCTTTCTCAGTATAAACACTAAGTTACCTCTTAAAAGCACACAGTGGGAAGGAAAAAAATTATATATCTAGTATATATGTTTGATTTCCACTGATTATTTTTATAACATGCTTTATTTCCAGAATAGTAAATATGTTTACAAAGTGGTTTAACCTTAAGAGCATTTAAGACGTCTTCATTTTATTTGTATATTTTGAAATCTTATTCAATATGTATGCTGTTTCATAATGAAATATAGAAGAAAATTTTGGTGCACATTTATATACAGAGCACTAACAAGACCTATAAATGAAACCTACTTATAGAAAAAATTCAGAAAGACATTTAATGTTTTCCTGAAGGATTGCTTTTATATGATTAAATTTTTGAAATTTTTCTTTATTTTTGAAATTATTTTTGTGAATATATTTTCTCATAAAATTATGAACACAACATATAAAAAAGCTGTATATGACAAAGCACACAAAGGATTTAAATATTTTCTTCTCTACTGTGTATACAGTTAGGAATAGAACCAAATGCCTTTGTACTGAGGTATATTATTAGTCTCCTCTTTTTACTATTTTTAAAATTTTGAGACAGTGTCTCCCTAAGTTGTTAAGTTGCTAAATTTGTGGGGCTGAGTGGCTCAAGTTTGCAGTCCTGCTGCTCCCACTTCCCAGATTTCTGGGGTTAGAAATGTGCATCACCACATTCTATGAAATATTTTCTCCTTATGGTTCCCGATGATTTTAGTTAGTAATTCCCATATATGTGATTACTTCTAAATGCAGATTTAGTGGTTGTAACAATAAAAGACATTGTATCCTCATTATTATTTTTCTTAATGCTTGCTGGTAGGATTTTATAGAAAACACACTGAAGTTTTTAAATGAATTATTCTCCCAAAAGTAGCTCTTGGAACATGGGGAAAACAATACACATTTATTTCCTCATATAAAAACCTTTGTATTATTCACTGAAGTCATGAAATTTGAACTTACTTTATTTAAGTTTTTAAAGGTCCTCCTCCAAATTCTGTATTTATATTTTTAATTTAAAAAGTTGAAAGAAAAGACATTGATATTGTAGAAGTGTTAAAATGTTACATTATTTTAAATTGAAGAAATTAAGCTTCTTTTAATATTTGGTTTAACTTACAAAGCCAGTGAGTTATCTTCCCTTAAACACTTACCACAATGTTTATGAATTAAATATGTTTAAATTTCACTTTTAATACTATCAGATACTCATTAATCAGCAAAATTTTTCCTTGCCATTTGTTACACTTATAACTTAATAATACGTAGAAAATCTATGTCTGTTAAACATTTAATATCATTAAAACTACTATATTCTTTTAAGATTTTCAAATAAAATCAAATGTCTATAATTGTATGTACATTTTCAAAATGTGATTGTAAAGCTAAAAGTTAGATAATAGTGAACATAACAAACATTTTAAGCCACAAACTATGGATTATTTCAGAAGTCAAAAATATTAAATATGACAAGGTTGTTACTATCACAAAACAATTCTAAACATGTTGGGCTTGGAGTGACATTGAGTTTCTAAGAAAAACATGTTTCATTTGCTTCTTTCTTGTTTAATGCAGGGATTTCAAAGAGAAACTCTAGTGCTAAACCTAAACTATTATGTCTTATTTATTATTCACTGAATAAGAATGGTTTTGAACATTTTAGATGATGGGAATATGTTTTATGATAAAAAACATAAAATTTAAATTTTGGCATTCTTAAATAAACTTTTATTAGAACATCTGTTTCTGTAATTTGAGATGCAGTAGCAGAATTTAGTAGTTACGACAGAAACTGAACAGTCTCAAAAAAAAAAATTCTCTATATTGCCCTTTATAGACAGTTATGTTAGACCAGTGACATCCTGAACATAAATTATGCAAATCTGGTAGCTACAAACATCCCTCTCATTCTTCTTACTCAAAGAAAAAAATGTCAAGTCCATTTTCCTGGTCATCAACCAAAGCAGAGTTTGTTTTAAAACAAAAAGTGGGCTTTTTATCAGTCTTTTTCCACATTAAAAGCTGAATTGAGATTTTTTTTTAAAGTAAAAGAACCATTAGAATCCCCATATAGATAGTTTTTACTTAGACACAAGGATGCATTTACTAGTTGAGTCTCATACCTGCAGGGCCTTCCCCCTGGGCAGAGTGTACTTAAAGGAAGCCCCGGGGTCCTATCTGACCCCTCTGACCCTCTTGGACAAAGGAAGGTGGCTCCATCAGCTGGCCTCTGTCCATGAACCTCCCAGATGCGGAACTGACTTGATCTTAGCATCTTTAACTGAAAAATTTTTTTTCTTCTTCTTATATACTACCTAATTTAGGTTATTTTCTACTAGCACACCAAAGAGATAAAGATGATACATATATATAACTAAATTAATTTGATATTTTTGCAGTATCTTTCTATTTGTTGGGAATCTGGAGAAATATTAAGTAATTTTAAGTGACTGAAAGTTTACTTTTTTTTTCTTTCACAGCATGTATGCAGAATGTTTCTTCCAAGTGAGGTGATTTAGGAACATAAAATATACAAAGTCCTGAAATAGTGTCCATCATCTGTTTATCTGACAATTACAATACAGTATCATATGAAAATATTTCAAAAGTAAAATAAAAATGTTTATTCTGTAATTTGATGACAAAATGAGAGTGAACTGTGTATATTTGTATTCTTTCTGTTTAGTTTTGAAGGTGAATTTATTTTTTATAGCTTGTTAAAATTATTTGAGAGAATATTTTTAACATCAGACACATTTCAAGTCAGTGAAAGGTGACAAGCAGATTTCTCAAAGATAGGAAAACTACCATAGTGAAATAAGCATCCAAGCTCTCTAGATTTACTGTAGTTTTTTTTTTTTATGATATAGCTTCTTTCTATTGTAAAGAGCTGAGTCAGATAGAGAGTGACAGGAAGTTAAAAAAAGAATGGACCCAAGACAGAGTCAGAGCAGAGGTGAGGCACACCAGGCCTGTGGTCAAGCCCTGAACTGATAGAAACCAGGTGCGAAGCTAAAACACAGGGGCTAGGTCTGCAAACCTCCCCAGAGATAAACAACAGCCCACAGCTGTTTTGTAACCAGCATCATCTAGTCCAGTAATCCTGAACAATGTAACAATAATGTAGAAACAATATAAAATCACTTAGATGACCAGAACACTCTGACACCAACTCCTAGGCCTTCCAGAAACGCCATGCTACGTACCCTCACTACTTTTTCCATGCTATGTACCCTCACTACTGTCTTACTTTTCTATTGGATCAACATTAGTTAAGCAATGATACTCGTAATCCTGATTACAGACAACCCAAGAAAACCTGCAATGTGATTTTTCTGTATAAAAATCCTCTTGACAAAGGGCCCAGCATCAACCCAGTTTGGGACCTTTCTTGCATGTTAGCAGGTTTCTCTTAGTAAATTTCCCAACTCTTTACCTCCTGTGCCCTCGAGTCCATTCTTGAGCATCTTGAGACAGGAATTCAGACATCTGACAGGTTGGAGCTGCTTCCCTGTAACACCTGTATAGACAATAGTGCAGATGAAAATAAGGCGCAGACACATCCTACCCCACTGGTGTCCTCCCAGGAGATCTGGAGTTCATTTCTCTGCTTCTCTGTTACTGCGCCCTCTTACAGTGCTGGCCAGACTGCCTTAAATTCAAAAGGAGCTCCTCAAGCCCATCTCTCTTGCTCTTGCCCTCAGGTCAATCCTTATCTCCAGGTAGGTGGGGAACACAGTTCCAAAAACAGCAAGCATGGATGGCAGAAGATATAGGAAGCAGATCCACCTCTGTCGGTCCTGGACAGCGCACAGGACAGATGAGTTCATACTGTTTAGCCAGCTCCACCTGCTCACATCAGTGACACACTTTGGCAGGTGTTCTGCAGAGCCCTGCCCTTCTGTGTCCTCATCCCCTCCTCCTGGGAAGTCTGCATTTTCTTACATCCTTTTCCCTTTCTGCCTTGAATCCCACTTCCCCCTTTGCCTTTGCACTGTATTGTCAGTCTTTGGATTCATTGGATTCATTCATCTTTCTTTAAAATAATTTCTTTCTTTTATTTTTCACCTAGTTAATATCCTAAACATTTAAAACAGTGCAATTCTGTGGTGTTTATTATATGAGTTAGTGAAGCTTAGTATGTTTATGATGCTGGTCACCATCTCCCACTCTAATTCTATTAAGAGATCACTCCTCTCCATCCCAGCTCTGTCTCCTGGGAGACTCCACCCTGTCTTTGTCTCCATCATATAACAGAAATCATGCAATATGTGACTTTGTGTCTCTGGAGGTTCCTTTCCCATAGCACAATATTTTCCAGTATTTACAAAGTGCAGTATGTGTATTTTTATGGCTCAATAATATTCATATGTATGGCATAAATCATTGACCTGTTCTTATATTGATGGGTATTTGCTGCCACTTTTTAACCTCTATGAATAATCCTGTCACAGACATTCACATACATTTTTATGTGGATATATATTTTATTTCTCTTGGTACGTACTTACGAGTGGATTAATATATTATATAGTAATTCTATGTTTAACTTTTTGAGAAACAACCAAATTGCTTTTCACAGAGGGTGCCTCAATTTTTATTCCCACCAAAATTTTTTAAAGATCCCTATTAGTATGAGTAGAATAATCTGACCGAGGAAAGAACTCTCCTCTACCCTCTTTAGTTTGGGCAGCACCATAGGTCAATCCTCCTTTCACAGTTTTAAAAGAGGTAGAAAATAAAACAATAAAGAGCTAGGAAATCTTTGAAGCTCTAGGCAAAAGCACAGGAAAGGCATCCAGGCTGGAGTGCAATTCTTTGAAAACCTCGAAACCTGATGTGTTTGTGGGCTGTGCTTTGTGGAATGCTTTTCACTTCCTGTTGCCCTGACACCACTTTTCTGTTCAGGGCACTCTTTTTGTTTCTGCTGGCACACACCTTCCCTGAGCATGTATTCCCGTGATCTTAAACAGGCAGAATACCCTGGGTCTCGGTCCTGGGATCTTCTCCCTCATTTATCTGCTCGGCACACTTCACTGCATCGTCCACATTAAAGTCTTTTAACTGTTATCTACATAGTAACAATACTTGGATTTAGTTCATGAGCACAGACCTTGAGCTTCAAATCCAAATACTTATGTTGACATGAATTTAGATATGCAGCCTGGGTTTAAAAAGCAACATACCCAGAAAAAAAACCATAGATTAAGTTTCTTTGTTGATTGTAGCTAACACATAATTTATTTTTCCACTGTTTACTAGCTGATACTTAATTTTCCATGTATAACAGATTTCTATCATAAAATATATACTTCAATGACATATAGATTTGGTTATATGTTTATAGTTTATTATATCTATAGCACCCCCTGTAGAATATATACATAGGTATATCTATATCTATCTATATCTATATATCTATATATATACATAAATTCTGTCTGTTATAAACAGAAGAATAATGCTCCATCCCTCTCATGGATGCATGGGTGTTAATGAACTATTCTCCAGAACCTGTCCAAACGTTACCTTACATGGCAACAGGGACTTGGCGTATGTTATTAGGAAACGATTTTCCAGTGGATCGATTACACTGGATTATCTGGCTCAACACAGTGCAATCCTAAGGGTCTTAATTTAAAAAACTGAGACAGGCAGCCAAATATAAGAAGGCTTTAGGTTATGGAACAACCAAGAAACAAATTCTTCTCCCGAAAAAATATGGCTCTGTTAGCACTTTTATTTTAACCCTACAGATCCTGTTCAAAGTTTTGAGTTAAAAAACTATGTGACCATGAATGTGCACGGTTTTAAGTGACAAGTCTGTGATAATTTGTTACAAGGGCAATCGGAAACTAATACTTCTAATCTATAACTCTTTACCACCTATCTTATTCATCTAGTTTCTGCCGTTATTAGCAAATAATTATCTGCACCTAATGCATGTCATATACTGCTCTATTTTGCAAATGTTAGTTTATTTTTTCATGTTTATCAAAACAATCTAACAATTGTATGAGAGGCAGTATTAATATGCCCATTACACATATGATGAGGAAATGATCTGCTTCAAATGTAAACTAAATTTCTAAGTCCATGTGGATAAAATTTTTAAGTAAGTTAAAACTTAGAGACAAAGGTCTGGGCTTGTGACACAGGTTCAAATCCTGTTATAATGTGGAAATATGTAAAAGACTATCTTTATGATGTCTTCAATTGTGGTGAATATATGTAGATAAATTTGGGGAAAAATCTCGGGACTAATACCTAGAGCAATCCAACATGCAAGGCTCATGATCTGAGGAACAGAGAGATAAAAGTAGCCTTGCTAGAATCACACTATGTGTAAGTTCTTCCTTTTCCTTGAGTAGACCATGGTTCATTGTTCTAATAGAATTTGCACTCACTGTTTGGGTGCTTTTTGTGATCTGTATTCAGGAGTCTGAATTCTAACTCTATCATGCTCATAGTAATTTAAATATGACTTCTGCAAGAAGTCATTTCTCATGAAAAGTTGTACAAGTCATAATTTTTCATTCTATCCAATTTTACTCCACTGCAGCATTCACTACTAGGTGGCATGTTTTTTTTTTTTTTTTTTTTTTTTGCTTTTTTAATGTTTTATTATCTACCCCTTAGAATATAACTGCATGAAAAGTCTTTCTTTAATCCTTTAATTTAATTATTTTTACACAGTTTGACTCATAGTAGGCACTCAAAATAGTTAATAATTTACACGTTTAATTTTGGCATCATCTGGCTC
>NW_004955443.1:2679978-2687059 GCF_000276665.1 Chinchilla lanigera | reverse complement strand
TATACATATCTGAAGGTAAGTAAATATAAATAATAGTAGCTTCTACAATGATAGATAAATAGACACATATGCCATGTGTGGTGGTGCATGCCTGTAGTCCCAGCACTCAAGAGGCTGAGGCAGGAGGGTTGTTGCAAATTTGAAGCCAACCTGGGCTACAAAGTCAGCTCAAGATAAGCCTGAACTGTATAGTGAGACCCTGTCTCTAAAAGATAAATAAATAAATAAATAAATAAACACATATACACATAAGCAGATAGACATGATCAATAAGCCAAAGTTGAATGAAAGATATCAGGATGATTTAGGCTTTTTTGGGGAATTGTTGTGATAATATCACAGAGGTGAATGCTTTAGCCTAAACAGTTATTGGTAAGCCAATTAGATTTTGCATAGGAATATAACATGATCAGATTTATCCTTCAGAAATGTAATCTGGTAAGAGTTTGTAAAAAGATGTGGCATACATGGAAAGAAAATAATGTGTGTATATGTATGAAGGCAATGAGGCTAACATACAACAGAAAACACTTAACAGTTAAACAATTAACCAGGTGTGCTGGCACATGCTTGTAATCCCAGGACCTAGGAGGCTGAGGCAGGATGATAGCTTTGAGTTGGAGGCCAGCCCAGGCTACATAGTAAGTTCGAGTTCAGCGTGAAAGCCTGTCTCAAAAAAGACAAAAACAAAGAGCCAAACAAACAAATGAAAAAAAAAAAAAACAAAAAAAAACTTAATACATGAGGTCTATCTTCCCATTTATAGGCAATGACATTCTAGAGATTCTCTTGGAGATTTAACTACAAATACAAACCACATTGATGGAAGATGAAGATTGCCTTCAACTGAAAGATATTCTTGGTACTTCAAAAAAGATTAGTAGTTGGAATCCTATGCATTTTTTTCTAACCAGTTAATTCACTGTTGCATAAAAGAAATATTTGAAGCAATGAAAACACACATATATACATGACAACTGGGAGAGTCTATTCATACCAACATGTAATCTCCCTTTTATAGGAATCTTATTGCAAATCCTTACTTTTCTCATGAAATGGTTAATACAGTGTTATGGTTTGCGTCTGCATGTCCCTCCAAATCCTCATGCAGTCATGGGGCAGGCTTCTAGATTTATGATTCATTCATGGTCCAGTGCTGGAATTATGGAGGTGAGTGCTACACCTGTCCTGGGGTGGATAGTTTGCGTACAGTGTAAGGGAGGGAAAGAGCCTGCTTGCCACCGCTCCTCCCTTTGTGCTCCTGCTGCTTTTGCTGTTTTCCGCTGCCATGAACTGTTGCCCTCTGCCATGTGCCACTCTGCCTTGAAGCCAGCCAAATATGTATGGACTGAAACCTCCACAAACAGTGAGCTAAATAAACCTTTCCTTCCTTAATTTTGTGGGTTGGGTATTTTGTCTCAGCAACAAGAGAAAAATAACCAAGACATATAGATAACTGCAACACAATGAAAAAAAATGAGAAGTCTATCATAACTATATATAATATAAAGCACACACATATGCATTTTTTCTTTCAAAACTTACTTAAGAATATGCCATGCAATGGTTAGGCACTTTACTAGTCCGTATAGTTCTAATAATAATATTAAGTCTATGTGAGAAACATATGGTTTTACATATGCTTAAAAGTAGGAAGTAGTTACAAAATGGTTTGTGTTATAAAACTTGTAGGAGTAGGGGCTGGGGATTTAGCTCAGCGGCAAACGCTCCTGCTTGACAAGCGCAAGGTCATGAGTTCGGTTCCCGGTACCGGAGGAAAAAAAAAAAAAAAACTTGTGGGAGTAGAGGTAATGGATGTTTCCAGAAAGAAGTCACCTTGAGGGTAACTTTCACCCGATATTAGGGATTGCACCCAGAGCCTTTCACAAAAGAGGCAAGTGCTCTACCTTTGAGCGTTAAAGTAAGAAATGACTTTGAAGGTGCAACCTGGAAATAATAATCAGGAATGGACAGGCTAACGATGACAGACACAGTAAGAAAGGGGTTTGGAGAAAGACAGCAACCTGCTCAGGGAGAAAAATTATTTATTTGAATATTGGGGGAGCTTAACAGATAAGGAAAGACCCCTAAGAGAAGGATGTAGGTAATGTGCAGAAAAAACAATAATTTTAGTTGCAGTCTTAGTGTTATTTATTCCTTTTTTATGCAAAGGAGTGTGTTCTTATCAAAGGAATATCTAGCATTACTGAATGTTTTTCATGCTACTTTATAGATACGTGCCACCTGTATTGCATTGCTACTGTTGACTTGTGGTGACTCACAGGTTCCCTTGATTGATGGCAATTTCTGCATTAAACTAAAATTTAGCTCAAGGGTTTTTTCTGAAGTTGGGAGTGCCTGTGTTTGGAGGAGGTGTTCTTTGTCTTTTAGGATGCTACATATTCATCACGTTATTATTTTTCTTTCCTACTCAGTTGCCAAGAGGGAACTGCTCTCTTCTGTGTACCTTTCTCTTTGCAGATGCAATGCTTCTCGGGATGTCATATCAAATTATGAAGACCTTTTAGAGTTGTTTTTCTGTAGTTAGATTTCTGCTGTGCCAGAATATGATTTCAGTATTTGAAAACTTTGTTTAATGTCTTTTTAACAGTCCTTTAGAAAAAATTTACACTCACTAGTAATTCCTTTTCCTATTTTACTGCAGTTTTTCTGGAAAGAACAATATCATAAGGAGGCATGAACTACTGTCCCTAAGCCTTAGTGTTTCATTGGGTTTTTTTCCCTTTCTCTACCATTGTCTCCTCTGCCTGTTTTTTCTGTGACAGGATCTCACTATAGAGTTCAGTCTGGCCTTGAACACACAATGGTCCTCTTGCTTCAGCCTCCCTGAGTGCTGGGATTACAGGCGTGTGCCACAATGCCCGGTCAGTTCTGTCTCTTTTGCTATCTTCCTTTTATAATTATCTTGAGGCTTAGACAACCTCTGTTATCTAGATTTTATAGTTTTTTGTTTGTTTTTGTTATATTTAAAAAGAATGTATATTATATCATTTGAGCATTATGTATTTCTTATTAATGTATATACTTTTGGGTTATATTTAGGATAATGAGGACTTTAGCACCTGTAATTTCTTTGACTACTTGATCACATGTGTTTGTTTGGCGTTTGCACTGAATTACATCTCAAATTTTGGTATGTTGCCTTTCACAGTATCTATTGTTCCTTTCAGAGTCTCAAAAATGTTGCTAAATTTTTCTATCTGGACTTGAACTTTTAGCACCCCAAATGGTGAGGTTTCAGGTATGCTTCAGCATTGTATTTTTGACATTCTTGATGACTATCAATAGATTTCTATGTTATCAATTATATTCTTTCTATCCCTAAGATATCTTCAATATTGTTATGTTTCTTTATTTCTACAAGTAGTTAAAACGATATATTTTTCTTTATTTTTTGTGATTTTAGCATGACTTTTTAAAAAAGTATATAATTTGGTCTTACTATCATTTACAATTTTTACTATATCACAGCATGAAATTTCTCAAACATGCCTATGCAAATATTGTCCAATCCCCAGTTATTTCTCAGGTTTTTTGACTTTTGTCTATATAGTTTTGATCTTACTACTTTATCTCTTTCTAAATAGTACTTCCTCCTGTACTGCCTGCTACCTTTTTCTCCCTGTATTTTACCTGGGTGTTATTTTCTGAAACAGGTTATAGTCATATGTTTTCACATCAACAACATTTAATGGTATTAAGATACCTATTATTCTGTGTTACATGTGGAATTTCCATTTAGTTTAAGTCTGACCATATTTCATGCTTGACTATATGTAAGATAACTACATGAATAACTGCTTATGCTAAATTTCTTAAAAGAGCATTTTTTCTTAATTCTTTGTTTATTATTTCATTTTTACCCATGGTGTACCTTTTCTCTGTATCTTTCTATATATACTTTGAAATTAAATGCCAGAGATTGTCTAGATATAAAAGAAAAATGTGAGACTGTGACATTGTATTAACCACAGAAAATTTATTTTTGAATTTTGATATAAGGATATTGCATATTCAAAATTATCTAATTCAAATTCATGAGTTGATTTTATCCCACACTGAGATTTGGTTGCTGGAATAGCCATTCTTTTCCAGCTCAGCTTTGCTGTAATGTTTCAGCTCTTTTGTTTCAGTGTATGGTTTGTGTTGTTTTGATGCCTGACGAGAAAAATCTCCACCCTTCATATTAGTCTTATATTTCTCAAAGGAAATCAAATTTGGTTATAACATAATTAAAATACTTCTTAGGGAAAGTATCTTGTTATTTCTTTTTATATCTAATAACTCTGAAGTATTTTTTATAATTTTACAGTATTGTCTGACTTTCCTGTGTTATTTGGCAAGTATTTTCTGAGTTGTCTAGACCTGATATGTTCCTCCAGTCATTTACCATAGTAACATTACTTTAATATTTTAAATTACAGCCTGACAACTGGCACTTATTGAATCTTTCTCTAAAATTCTGTTGCTGTGTGAAAAAAATATTAAATAATAGGACCCTCAGATGTAGTCACTCCTAAGTACATTAGAAAACATTTATTATAGGATTCACATATCGCCGAAAATGTGAGGAAGATTAGAGATGGAGTATTGTAATAAACATTATTTTTTCACCTCTTAAAATTTACATTGTTATGAGACACACAACACATCTACAATAAAATATGATAGATGGAAAGATAAAAATTTAAAATTATACTTTAAAAAGGCTGCTATCCAATTTTGGGGGCAATGTGGTTTGAAAAATAGATTTTCTTGTTGGAACTTTCATTTCTTTTACCTTCCCTCCAAAATAAATAAAATACCCAGGTATCCATGGCATAAACTCTTTTACCAGATAACTGAATCAAATCTGTTCACACGCTTGTGTTTACCTAATCTATCCCTTACTTGGCAGCATCCGTTCTTACTTTTAATCCACTCATTGAATTAAATGACTTCTTGTCTTTTTGGTGAGTACTTTTTCTTTGACTATTGTTAATTGACACTGAGATTCTTTCACCTCATTTTATCTACATGGCTTCCTATTTGAATGGATATAATATAAAATTAAATATGAGTAATAAAAATAAAAGTCATTTTATTGAATCTTTTAAAATAAATAGACAAAGATATGCAATGATGTTAATAGCATTTTGATTGAGATTGCATTTAAACCTATATAGAAATTTTGGAAGTATGGCCATTTTCATTATGTTGGTTCTTCTCACACAAGAGCAAGGGATATCTTTCCAATTTCTGAAATCCCATCCAATCTTCTTTTTCAGAGTATTGTAGTTTTCAATGAGGCAATCTTTTGCTTCTTTTGTTACATTGATTCCTAAGGATTTCCATTTTTTATGCTATTAGGAAAGGGTTTTTTTCCTAATTTTTCTCTCAGAGTGTGTTTTTTATTTGTCTACAGGAATGCTATTAATTTTTGAATATTGGTTTTGTATCCAGCTATGCAAATGAATTTAGTTACCAAATCTAGAACATTTAGTGCAGTTTTCGGGGCTAACCAGAAAACACCTAGCATAGCAGAACAATTCAGGCAACAAAAGAAAGGTAGGAGGCATCACAGTCCCTGACTCAAAATTATATGACAGAGTTACTGTGATTAAAAAACAGCATGGTACTGGCCAAAAAAAAAAAAACAAAAAAAACAAAACAAAACAAAAAAAAAACTAGAAAATCAGTGGAGCAGATTAGAAGATGCTGAAATAACTCCAGACATACTCACCCAATTTATCTTTGGCAAAGGTGCCAAACACCTTCACTGGAAGAAAGTCTCTAAAAAGTGGTGCTGGAAAAACACCACTGTTTTCCATATGCCAAAGATGAAAACTAGACTCATGTTTAGCACCATGCACTAAACTAAAATCAAATTGGAGCAAAGATCTAAATATTAAAACAAAAACAGTGCATATTCTAGAAAATAAAATATATAGAACTATTGAAGACATAGGTGTAGGCATACTTCATGAACAGAACCCTGACTGCATGGAAAATAATACAAAGAATCACAACTGGGACCTCAGCACACCAAAAGAAATGACCGACAGAGTGAAAAGATAACCCATAGAAGGAGAAACATTTTAGTCAGTTGTTCCTCAGACAAAGGACTAATATCTAGAACACATAAAGAACTGAAAAAAATCAGACCTCCCAGATTTAAAGATCCAATATAAAAATGAGCATCTGAGATGAATACACAATTCTCAGATGCAGGAATACAAATAGAAAATCAATATATAAAAAAAGTTCAACATCACTGCTCATTCAAGAGATGCAAATTAAAACTGCTGAGATTTCATGTCATTCCAGAAATAATGTCTATTTTGAAGAAAAGAAACAATAGTAAATACTGGCATGGATGAGGTGAAAAGGAACCCTTTTCCACTGCTGGTGGGGGTTTAGACTGGTGCAATCACTATGGAAAACAGGATGGAGACTCCTAAAAAAACTAGGACTAGAGGTTTCATTTGACACCTTCTTTGTGTCTTCTCAAAAGAATTAAAAGCAATATATCACAGCAATAAATGTGCACTCATATTTATAGCAACACAGTTAGTAATAGCTAAATCTTGAAAACTACCCAAATGCCCCTCAACTGATGAATGGATAAAAAGATTTGTACTACTCTGCCATAAAGAAGGATAAACTTGAGACATTTATAGCTAAATGGATGCACCTTGGGTCCATACTCTTAAGTAAAGGAAATCAGACAAACATGTACAAATATCGCAGTGTCTCTCTGGTGTGAGAAATTGAAAGTGTAAATAAGAACCAAACTGTATAATAGATATTGTGAAATAAGAAGAAATTGTTCAAAAGGAAAGGGGGAACTAAGGAAAGTGGAGGAGTAAAGGAAGGAAGGGAATGGAAAGAAATGCGAAAAGTAGTATAAAATTGAAATAAAGATTTGTAGATAAGGAGGGGAAAAGCGATTTAAGTGGGGGAAGGTAATGGAGAAAAGAGGAATCAAGATATGTCATGCTTCCTTTCACAATAACATCCAAGAAATTGAAATACCTAGGAATCCATCTAACAAAGGAAGTCAAAGATCTCTTCAATGAAA
>NW_004955443.1:2612911-2678183 GCF_000276665.1 Chinchilla lanigera | reverse complement strand
TCCCTACTACTCTGTTTGTAACTCTGTAATGTCTGTACTGATCCTATGCTATTTTGTAAAATGTCAGTCTGTTAATATTTTCCTCCTTTTATTTCCAAGGGAAAATCGAAACAAAGATGTTTTAAATAAGTAGGGGAAGAGATTTTGAAAGGAGATGAAGGACTGGGAAAAAAAAAAAAAAAAAAAAAAGATATGTCATGCACAGGTACAGATTTCCTATGATGAATGTAATCATTATGTAAATCTAAAATAAACTTAATTTTAAAAATCTGCAAAAGTATATACTAGATATTGGTCTTGTTCAATATTAAATCATAATACAATCATTTATCACTTCCATTTTTCTTTCCTCCTCTTAAAAAGTATTTGGAACATTTTAGATTTTTTTTTTGCATTTACATTTATTTTTATTTCTCCACAAAATATACACTCAGGTATTCTTTTTTTTTGTTCCCCCCATACTGGGGATCAAACTCACAACCTTACATTTGCCAGGCAGGTGCTACGCCACTGAGCTAAATCCCCAGCCTCTACCCAGGTATTCTTTGATTAGTCCTTCTTATGCTCTATTTGGTGATGTCCTACAATGATGGAAAATAGTCTGAGTCTCTTAATTTTTCATTCACTGTACTGTATAACCTCAAAACTTCTTCCCTTACATCAATAGACGTATTCCACTTTCAGGCTATATCTATAGTTAGTGATCACATCATCATATTTATATAAAGACCCAAGTGAGTATTGAATGAAACCATTGTAGCCTTTCTTTCCTTCTTTGTTGTTACTTGACTTAATATTTGTCTTTACATTCAGATTTTTTTGAATTTATGGTCATTCTAACCCATACCTTCCCATTGCATTTAAATGAATATTTACCAAAGAGGTCAATGTAGTAAAGCAGCCATCAGTTCTTTTTTCCCATTAGAGATACAAGAACTTGAGATTCTTCAATGTTTCTAAGTGGGTGGAAAGTATCTAGGCCAGTTTCATTTTAACTCTAAGAATAATATCTGTTTTTCTCCTGAGTAGGTTATGTCTTTTTTGGAATTTCTTTTTTCTTCATACTTTACCCTTTTTTGTTAAAATGCTTACTCTACAACCTTCTGTTCATATATATTAATTTTCTGGGGTTTCCATAACAACATAACATGAAGTAAGTGACTTAAAACTAGAGAATTTATCTCATACTTTTGAAGACAAAAAAACTAAAATCTAGAAGATGTCTGTAGGACTAGGATCTCTCTAAAGAGTCTAAGAAAAATTCTTTTCTTGACTTTATTTACTTTCTGGGGACTCCTAGAATTTCATCGTGCTTCTAGGATTTAAATGAATCACTCCATTTATTTTCTGTCATTACATGACATTCTCCCCCCGTGTCTAAGTATGGCCTTTTTGTGATAACACCAAGCCATGGAATTATGGCTCCTTCCAATCCAGTATGACCCCGTCTTAACTTGTTCACATCTATAAAGACCAATAAAACTGCATTCACAGATAGTAGTGATTAACACTTTAATCCATAATTTTGACACAATTCAATCAACATTATTTTACTAAAGGTTCACTTGAAGTTATCAATTTTATTCACTTTCTGGTTTACTGTATTTTTTTCTTTTTGCTTTAATTATTTTTAGTATTTAATATTTGCAATAAATAAAAAATTACTTTAATTTTGAGGAATCTGGTTTAGACAGAGAATGTCCCACAAAGGTCTCATGCACTCAGAGCCCAGGTTTTTGGAAGGTCATGGTGGCACTACAGCTGACTTCCTATTAGGAAGGGGGGGCCTGGCTGGTTGAAGGCGGGTCCTTAAGGGTATGTATGACCTGAAAGGATATCTTTCCCTCCCTTGCTCTTCCTTCAAATCTCTGCTTCCTATCTCCAATGATGTGAGCAGGTTTCCTTGACTATGCCCTCTCCCACCCCCTTTCTGCCTTAGAGCAAGCCAACCGTACATTGTAAGCATGAGCCCAAATAAACCCTTCCTCCTTCAAGTTGCAGGTGTTGGGAACCGCGTCCCAGCCCTTGTCCCCTACACTCCCATCTCTCTCTTCCACAGATCCTCTTCAGATCTCCACTTAATGTGCCTCCCTCTGCTCTCCTATCTCTCCTTCCTCTTATCCTTTAAATTACATAAATTTTGGAGCTCTCATATTAGAGAAACCATTTGATATTTAACCTTTGTGTCTATCATTTCATTTAGTATCATGTTTTCAAGATCCATCCATTTTCCTCAAATGAATAAAATCTACCCTTATGGCTGAGTATTACTCCTTTGTGTACATATTTTCTTTATTCATTCATCTGTTGATGGACATATAGGCCACTTGCATAATTTGCCTGTTATGAATTATGCTGCTATAAGCATGGGGATGCATTTATCACTGTGGTATGATGAATTTATCTGTTTCAGGAAAATGTACAGAAGTAGTATAACCAGGTCAAAAAGATTTTCTACTTTTAGCTTTTTAAAAATACCCCATACTGATTTTTCATTTGCAATGATTGTATATATTAATCATTACCTTTAACAACATAGAAGATTTCTTTTTTCCCAACCTCAGCATCATTTGTGCTTCTTGAGTCCTTCATAGAAACCATTCATACTGGAGTAAGATGGAATCTTAGTGTTGTTTTAGTTTGCATTTTTCTAGCAGCAACAGATGCTGAACATTTTTTCATATACTTATTGGGTATTTGGGATTCTTCTTTAGATTATGTCTATTCATTTCAATTGCACATTTTTACTGTGTTTTTTATTTTGTGACATCGAATTTTTTTCTTGTTTTATATTTTTCTTTGCTCTTGATATAATCTTCACGTTTTGCAGGCTCAGTTACTGAAATTGCACTGAGAAAAGATGAAAGTAGATACACTTTTGAGACATGGCAGGTCTGAACATGTACCTGTGTTGATTCCTCATGCTGACTGAGTTAAGGAATCAAAGATTCTGTACACATTTATCCCAAAGCACCTTTCACTGATTTTTCCTATTTCCTGGAAAAGTTTTATCATAAAAAGGTATTGTTTGCTTCCTTCCCTTGTTCGTACCCTAGGTCAGTGTTTGCCTTAATTGGGTAGCAACCACTGGCTTCCTATGGAAATATTTAATCAGAATCATCCCACATTCTTTACTCTGCTTATTTGGTCTTATTTTTCAAATTAATACTTAAAACCATAAAACATATTGCATATGTTATTTATTGTTTGTTCACCTCAGTGTATTTTATTTACTGTTTTGTTTTTACTGCCTACCCTAGAATTTAAGCAGGTCCTTAGTAGATGTTCAGTATATAATATAGTTATTGACTGACATGCTAGATGAATGAACAAATCCATCTAAATTATGTTCTTAACACTGGACATTTTCCTGGTAGTGACAATTTTTCAAGAATGATTCAGTTGGTTTTCTCCCCTGTATCTCTGTTCTGTATGTGGATTTGGGGCTTCTTTCAGATTCATCATTGTTCTTATATTTCACCTTTAATTTCTCTTCCTTTTATCTTATAATAAAAACACTCTAGGTTATGACTGAATTCCATTCTTTCTTTATTGACATTTTAGGTTCTGCTTTCACATTTCTGCTTCTCTACAAAAAGCTTTAAAAGTACTTTTTCTTATTTTAAGGTGAAAATAATTTCTCTTATAAGAGATAAATGATAAATATATTGATATTTTTATCTTTGAAAATTTTATTACACTGAATATGCCTTTATTCAGTTTACTTTCATCTCTAGGTGTCTGCCTATGTTGAAGAACAGGAAAAGAGTACTTGACAGCGATATTCTGAACACTTTAATTAAGCAACAGCAATTTAGAAATTTCCTTTGGGCTTTATTGGGAAACTTTGGTATCTGAGTCTTTGGAATTTTGAGTCAGTTTCTTCAAAGAGCATTCTTCCAGTCTCCTGAATAGGAGTCAGAAATATGGAAAGGAAGTAAAAAAAAAATCTGATATCTCAGCATCCAATATACATAGAACTAATAATATTTGTGTAAAACTCATGTTCTTGACAACTACTATTTCCTCTTAGTCCAGAGACCCTCCGTGTTCTTGTTTATAGAGAACAAGCTTCCTTATGTATAGAGGTATGCTGGGGCTAGGGATATAGCTCAGTGACGCAAACGCTTGCTTAACAAGTGTGAGGTCATGAGTTTGATTCCTGGTACAAAAAAAAAAAAATGTATGTAGGCATGCTAGTACATGCAGGAGTGTCACCTTTAACTGATCCTTATTTTAGTATAACTCCACATACAACTCTTGAACTTCTTGAGGCTTCTGGTTTTTTTAAATTTTAAACAGAGTAGTAAATGAGAAACAAATAAACAAATAAACAAAAAAAGAACAGTAGCAGCATACCAGTTTCAGGAACATAAACAAATCAAATCAAGAACATTCAAAGTGATACAGAGTCTCAAGACAAAATAATACTAATCAACAGTGGTTGTTACATTACATATTCACTATCCTCACCTACATTGCTCAGATTACCAGATGTAGGAATGAAAGACTGCTCAAACAATTAAAGAGAATAAGAAAATAATTCTTTCATAAAACATTAGAGATAATACAGAGTTTCACTTGACAAGATGATAGGAATTCACCATTGTAATTCCATTGCATATAGTTACCTTCAAATCAGTTGTTCAGACCACCAGACACAAGCATGCACAGTAGATCAGAACATAAAAAATTGTAAGCATTAACTGTTCATTTCAGTACATCATCATACATCAGCAATACAGTTATTGTAGCTATTCATATATATATAATTATATTTTGCCTTCCTTCTTTCTTTTTTCATCTTTCCTTCATCCCAGTTGTTCCTTCCTTTGAGAAATTTCTTTCCCTTTCCTATCATCTATTGTATGTTTTGAGTTTTACCTAGTCTTTCAGGTCCCTACACTCAGGAGACAATATGATGTTTACACATCTGGGTCCATTTTATTTCACTTATGAGTATGGTCTCTAGTTGCATCTATTAACTACAAAAGCCTCGAGTTTATCTTTTTTAATTGCTGAGTAATACTCCACTGTATAAAACATCACATCTTTTTTATCCATTCCTCAGTGGATGGACATCTGGGTTATTTCCAAGATTTAGTTATCACAAATGTGCTGCTAAAAACATGGGTGCAAATATATTGCTGTGGTATGATGACTTTAACTCTTCTGAGAAAATATCCAGAAGTGGAATAGCTGGATTAAATTGGACTTCCAATCCTAGTTTTGTGAGGAATCTCCAAATTGATTTTCACAGTGGTTTCACCAATCTGCACTCCCACCAGCAGTGGAGTAGGGTTCCATTCTCCCCACAGCCTCTCCAGCATTTGTTATGGGTTGATTTCTTGATGATAAACATTCTTTCTGGGGTAAGATGGAATCTCAGTGTTGTTTTAATTTGCATTTCTCGAATGACTAATGACATTGAACACTTTTTTCATGTATTTATTCTCCATTAGTATCTTTTCATTAGAGAAATATGTTTTCATCTCAGATGCCCATTTTTGGATTGGGTCTTTCAATTTGGGGGCCCGATTTTTCAAAAATTCTTTTTATGTCCTAGATAGAAGTCCTTTGTCTGAGGGGCAGTTGGCTAAAATTTTTCACAGTTCATGGGTTTTCTTTTGAATTTATTGGTGATTTCTTTAGATGTGCAAAATTTTTCAGTAAGATGAGATCTCAGTTGTTGATTATTTGAAGTATTTCCCGTGCAGTTTGGTTTTTGGTCATGAACTCTCTGTCTACCCAAATGTCATCAAGATTTTTGCCTACTTCCTCTTCCAATAAATTTAGTATTTCTGTTTTAATATTTAGATCTTTGATCCATTTTGACTTTAATTTAGTACATGGTGAAAACATGGGTCTAGTTTTAGTCTTTGGCATGTGGAAAGCCAGTTTTTCCAGCACCATTTTTTTTTTGTGTGCCAGGAATCAAACTCAGGACCTCATGCTTGCCAGGCAGGTACTGTGCCATTGAGTTATATCCCAGCCCTCCAGCACCATTTATTAAAGAGGCTATCTTCCTTCCATTGAACACGTTTGGCCCCTTTGTCGAAGATAAGGTGACTGAATGTGTTTGCAGTTGTTTCTGTACCTTCTAATCTGTTCCATTGATCTTCAGGTCTGTTTTTGTGCTAGTACCATGATGATTTTATCACAGTAGCTTTGAAATATAATTTTGTCAGGAATTGTGATGACTCCTGCCTTTCCTTTGTTTCTCAGGATTGCTTTTGCTGCCTTCAAGTTTTAGATCAAAGAGTGCTCGGGGTTTTTTTGTTTTGTTTTGTTTGGGTTTTGTTTGTTTTCTTTTTAGTGACAGTTAAGGATTAGATTGATGAAACAATCAGTCATTTAAGACTTCAGGCTTTTCAGCTTTGAAAATGATTTGTTACTGTATTCCTGTTTGTTTCCTCTGTTTTTTGTTCTTTTTTTTTTTTTTTTCTTTTTTTTTGAGACAGGGTTTCATGGGCCTTGAACTCACTTTGTAACCCAGGCTGGTCTTGAACTCCTGCCTCAGCCTCCTGAGTGCTGAGGTTGCAGGCATGTACCCCAATATGCGGTCTTCTGTGGTTTTTTTAAGCAATCCTTTTAGGGCTTGGAAATAGACCAAAATTAAATATAGATATTCCATGTTTCATCTTTATATAAAAGTGCCCGGCTTTCCTGTGTTTAAATCAAATCAACGTTGCCATATTCAGAAAGATATCTTCTGCAGATTGAATAATAATTCTTGAATGATATTATATCCTATGAGTCTCAGTAGAGCAGTTTTTAGTATGTACATAAGTGACAGCATGTTAGTTCTTCAGTTTAAATCTGCTAGACATACAAAGTAAATAATACTCTCCATATCAGTCAACTTTCCATCACTGAGACACAACATCTAACAGCTACAATTTAAAAGGGAAAGGTTTAATTTTGCTCATGGTTTAAGGGGATTTAATGCATGGTTACCTGACTCTAACACAGAAATTCCATGGCAAACGGTTGTAACCAGCCAAAGTTGCTCAAATTGTGCTTTTACCAGAGCAGCGGAACATGGACAGAGAGAACAGGGCAAAAGATCATGGGGTCAGAAGAGTCTACATTGTTCAATGGGATACACAAAGTACCCCAGGTCGTGCCTCCAGAATCTGCCTGGACACCCTCAGAAGTGAGCTTTACTACACTCATAGGTGGCTCCTAAGCCAAGTCAGTTTGCACAATTTATCTTACCCACCACGCCTTCTTTCCTTTGAGAGCAGAGGGAACTGAAATCCAGCAGCACTAAGTAGTACAATTATGGAGATTACTTAGACTCCAAAGTTTTTGACAGTTTTCGTCATTTCAAGTATAATTAATTTAGTACCATGTTATGTCACTGAAATATTTCATCTGCCCTCTCATTTTCCTGAAACTATTCTGAATAAATACATTTTATCACATAGAAGTATTGACTATGATGAAATTATTCTTTACACAATATTCCTCAGCAGTTAATTATACAGATTTTACCCATTACATGTCTCTGTAGAGAAGGTGTTTCTTGCAGAACATTAAGAATCCCCATGGACAAGATTTATTTTCCTCAATACAAAGTGTGCAGGTGCATAAAATTTTAACCTTTAGAGATTTCTGAATTAATGGCTTGCAGTAGTAGATATTAGGACTATGTTCTTGACCTGAGAAGACTCTACAGTGTTCAATACCATTTTATTAAGGAGGCAAATTTAGTAAAATGCAGAACAACACTTGCATTTTAGGGTATATTTCATTTTGTTTTTGAAAATCCTTTTATTACAATATTTTATGCTACTGTACTGTCAAATCTATATGTGTTAATGTTTGTATGTGTTGAAGTTCAATCTTAATAATGTCACACATTATACTTCTGTAAGGATATAACTGAAAAGTAGTTTAGTAATGATTTACTGTGCCATTTAGATAGGATCTGGTAGTCCACACAATACATCTAGCATTAGATTTTTGGCAAAATGGGCTGGGGATTTCGCTCAGGGGCAAAGCACCTGCCTGGCAAGTGCAAGGTTGTGAGTTCTATTTCTGGTACTGGAAAAAAAAATCATAATAGATTTTAGGCAAAGGATGAGTCATCTGACAAGGATCAGAAAAAGGTTAGATTCTGAACTACTACATGTACAAAGTTGGGAGTTGATGGGAAGGAGCATAAAGAATATGTGGTATATTTACCCAATAAATTGTAATGCATCATAGAGAGGTTAAGATAAATTATTTGTAAAACATGAGTATAATATTTTTAAATAAAGGTAATTACAAAGTTCAAGTAAATTGAAAGGATCAAAAACTCAGTCAAGAATACCCTATAGCATTAGTAATGACCAACAGAAAGTACAGGAAAAAAATAGATTAAATGTCCTAATATTTAATCATCAGATTTTATAATAAAGAAGATAAAAATTATTTCAATTAAATATGTATCACTCATATCTAAATATGTTAGATATTAATTACCATTACTCCTACACAGAGTAGGATTTTTAAAACTTGGATTAATAGTTAACATACCAATTAATCATAGTGGCTACACCTGTAAGAGAGAGTAATAAATGGCATAGGCATGCATAAAAAATGAGAATCATTTGTATATGTAAAATCTAAGTTAATGGATAGTTTATTTCAGAAAAATATCAACATTACCTTTAATGTTAGATATATGTATTCCTTATGCTCAAACATTCCAATGCTTAATTTTGTAGCAGAAAAGTTCATACATATATACTTCAGACAATATAAATATGTGTTTTATATTAACAAAATCTCTACAATATAAAAAAATTAGAAATGATCCCCTTACCAACATAAACAAGATGAGCATATATGTTTTGATATTATATTTTAGATGGAATATTTGCATCTCCCAAAGCCAATTTCCTATAGAAGAGTATTAGGAGGTAAGGTCTTTAGGAGGTGATTAAAATGAAATGATGGAGCCTTTGAATGAGACAGTGACCTGATGAAAGGCTTTTAAAGGCCTGTTATTTCTTTTTCTAGAGGAGGATATAATGGGAAGCTGGCTAGCTATAACCCAGAGCGAGTTCTCATCAGAAACTGATCATGCTGGCTCCCTGATCATGGAATTCCAGTCCTCAAAGGTATGAGAAATAAAGTATTATTGACTAGAATCCACTCACTTTATGGTATTTTGTTACAGCAATCCAAACAGACTAAGGTTAATAGTTTATTATATAAAAGCAAATATGAATAAATTACAGCTTTACAATACAATATCATATGGGAGTTTCAAAACTAAAATGAGAGAGAAAAAGAGAGGCACAGAATATTCTGTCAGTATGATGCCATTTCTATAGGCTACATTATCAACATTTGCTTCAGATCACATTCACCTGTAATAAAAAATTACAGAAGGCAGTGATGAAGTCAGAATTTAAGCTAGTGGTAAACACTTGTGGGACATAAGTAATAGAAAGCTAGTGAACCTGTGGATCTAAGTTGGCTCAAGTGAGCGCTATGATCCTGATTCTGAGTTTGGTGATGGTGTCATTTATGCTTATAAAAAAATTAAGCTGTACTTGCCTGGGCAGCACATATGTAATAAAATTGAACTTTAATTTCATACATATAAATATTGCAGCTATTATTTTTATGTATCAATTATATTAATAGAATAAAGAAATATAAATCTATGCAAAAGTATAGAAAGAATGTTAATATAAAACTTTGTTTCACAAGTGTGTAGTTGTTTCTTGGGTTTGGATAGCTTTTATTCTAAATCTTTAAAAGATAATACACTTAAAATATGTTCAATTAACGCATATTTTGGAGGAAAAACTATTAACATGATGTGAAAACTAACATGGAAATATGACTGTTTACTATGAAATATCAATTAGAATTTTTTGGCACAGTTTCAGAAATAATAACTAGTAAAACTGAATAAACTGAGACAAAGGAAGAAATGCTTCATCCAAAAGTGAATAAAATTTTAAACAATTAAGGCTGTCTTATAAAATGAGACCTTTTCTGAAAGATAGATATGACTCTGCATCACAATACAATTTAAAACAATTTTCATATGAAGGATTTGATTTAGCTTTCTTTGCAAGATCAATAATAGACAGTTTCATGAGTATGCCATTGTTTTCTGCAAACATACATGTGATTAATATATAATTTCCTGTAGCTTCCTAATAAAAATCTTGCAATCTCAATCTATTGTCTGTATTTAAATATAAACTTCAACTTTGACAAATTAAACATTTCTACATTTATTTCTTCATTCCAAAATAATCTCATCCTTATATCAAGACTTCTTTTAATTAGTGAGTTAATTTTTGCAGGGCTTTGTACAGTGACTGGTATATGGCTGTCATTCAAAAATATTTAACTCAATAATTATAGCTCTTATAATTAGTATATTTGATGAGTGTGATGGCTCTGGTGACACTATCATCAATTAATACTGTCTATTTTACTTTCACTGTAAAAGTTATCTGTTAGGAGAAACAGAAAAATGAAAAACTAATGATAAGACATGATAAAGATAAATGCTCTAGTAGATTTATGGCATACTTTAAAATTATACAAAATACAGATATGAAAATCTTTATATGTAAACTGAGACTTGGTAGGAGAGCACAAAATCATGTGAAAAATGATAGGAAGCCATTTCAATCTAAAGGTTTTAGCAAAAAATAAGTCATGTGAATCAAAGTGCACATAACATTCAAGAAAGAAGTACTTTTTTGGGTGGGGGGTTGACAGGGTTTTGCTATGTAGTCCAGGCTGGCCTTGCACTCACTGTAATCTTACTGTCTCAGCCTCTTGAGTGCTGAGATTACATACATGTACAACTACACCCGACAAAAAAGAAGTACTTTTGAGTCGCAGGAGAATAGAGTGTAAGGAAGAAATTAGTTAGAAGTGTGACTGGAAGGATATCAGGTCTTCTATTAAGGTCATTGAAAATTTGTTAGTGTTTACTTAGTAATATTTTTCTTTTCTATTAATATACTTATGAGAAAAATAAATCAACATGAGGTGCTGGCACATATACATATTACACATATACATATTGGCATGTATACATATTTTATAAGTAAATCTAAAAGGATAATTAAATATAAATAAATAGATAAAATTAAATATAAACAAATGAAAGCATATTGGTACATTTCCTTTTTAATAACCTTTCCTTCTTCTACCTCTCATCTACACCCTATCTCATATCTTCTTCTCATCTCCCAGATGTCCATTTCCCTGTTTCCCACAATCTGTTACTTATTTTACTCCTAAATTGTTTACACTCTGGGATTCTCATATAAGCACTTAACCTTCTGTACCAAATTTATCTCACTTGGCATTATGGTTTCGAAGTGCATCCTTCCATTCCTATGAATGTATCAAATGTACCTTTCTTTATAACTGTATATGTATATATGACATTTCTTTATCCTTTCATATATTGATAAACATCTATACACTTTAAAGAGCTTAGCCTATGTCTGTGGCCCGTTTTTTGAAGGTGCTTGGTGTTGTTTTTAAATCTTCCATTGTACTCTGTTGATCAATATTTTGAATTAATCCCAAAATTATTGGAAAGCCATTCCAACATTTTTATTAAACAGCTGGATATAGCTATATTTCCATTATAAAGACGGTGGGGTCTTTGTTTGAGACTGCATTTGAGAAGGCAAGTTACAAACCTGATGACTGGTTAAGAGCTCTCATTAATCCTGTCAGTGATGATGGCGATCTACAAAGAGCTCTAGCAGAGGTGCTTCAGAAAGGAGACTGCAAGTGAGAGATCAAAGAATGTTTAGGGATAAGATTTGATGGTGACCTTTGATGGGGGGTAGCAGATGAAATTAAAAATAATGCCAAAATTATTTTTATTACAAAATGTTGTTGTACAGTGCCACAGCCTATATCTAGATGCCCCCCCCACAACCACATGTAGTCATGGGTGGGGAGTTTTGAAGGTGGCTGGATAAGGGTATGTGATGGTGGGATTAAGGATGTGATACTGGGATGAAAAGGGTGTGGTGCCAGGATTAAGTGTGCCCAACCCTGGGTGTGGCTGCACCATTCAAAAGGTAGATAGCATGTATGGGATATAATGGGACAGAAAGAAGCTTCTCTATGGAGTCCCTCTGCCATGCCACTCTACCTCAGAGCCAGCTGAGTATGGACTGAAAGCTCTACAAATTGTGAACTGCAATAAACTTTTCCTCCTTTAACTTTGGGTGTTAGGTGTTTTGTCTCAACAATGACAAAATTAACTAAAACAGATAATGCTACCGGGAATAAGGTCATTGCTGTGATGTTACCTGTCCATATGGTTCAAGAGCCTTTGAAACTGACTTGTAGAAAGAGTTTGGAGGGGTTGGATATGCCAGTTTATGAAACAGCTCTGGAACTGTACTGTGAACTTTGAACTGTACTTGTTAGCTTCCAGTCAAAGCTCAAAAAACAAAAATTCTGATAAAAATGTAGCAGGTAAAAACCAGGCCCTGACGTTTCTGTTTGGAAGAACTATTGCACTGACCACTGGACTCCAGACTACATGCATTATACTTTGGCAGAAAATTTGTGTGCAGTTTGCTCATGTCCAGAGACTTTGCCTGAAACTGAGACCAAACCGAAAGAACATAACACAGGGTTCACAAACACATCCTTTACTTATCTATTGTAAATTTTTACTTTAGTGTAATAGTAGCCAGCTATGCATGTCAGTAGCTGCATCTGGATGGTACAGGAAGCAATCTTTGTGTTTATCCACTTGGTATGACAAAACACAAGGTGTGCGGACCTGTGCAAAAGTGTGACTCTAGGATCTACACCCAAAGGATTCTCCATCTAACAGGTTTCATGTATGTTTACCTAGGTATAACAGAAGACATAATACACTCACAGCAATCATCCTTGGATGATGGAGTTGATCCATTATAGTAAAATACATAAGAGTGGTGTGGGTGCATAACAGTGATGATAATGATTTTGATGTTGTCCAGGTGAGTCAATAAATGGATCAGGAATCAGTTGATACTGACAGAGAATACAGACCTCCTGGATTCAGATTAGAGAAAGAAAGACACCATGAGAATGCATGTTTGTCTATTTAGAATGTTGCAAAATTGTCACACAACCTAGTGGAATGTTCCAAAGTTAGTACTAAGTGAAAAATATAGTGAAGGTTTTGCTAGGGGTGAAACATATTAGATGGAAAGCCAGCACTACCATTCAGTGTTGGAAATTCTAACAGACAAAATGCTACAAGTTTCTGTGAAACATACAAAGGCTGAAATATAAGTAAAATATTTGATATGCAACAATAGGCATATTCAAAATGTATTTATTATGACTCTTTACTAGCTGAACTGAAAGTATTCATAGATTCTGTACTTAGCTTGAATTTCTCATGGTAATTGTAAGAATGTAAGAAATGTATGGTAAACTTATGTGTCAAAATATGGCATAAATATTTATGCCCTTTTAGATGTCAAGACTTATTGTGTTTTCACTTTTGAAATTTATCCTGGAACTCAACTTCAGGTCCTTATTTGTGTAGTAATAAACTGAACGATGTTGTGCATAGATTCGTTGCTCCCATCTCCCAAACTTATCTGAATGTGACATTTAACAATTGGTGTACCAGTTTCTAATTGATGTTGCACTTGATTAAAGAGCACATATGTTTTTACCTCTTAGGTTTTGTAGGCAAGTGAACAGCTGAAGTGAAAATGATGTTATCTAGTCTAAGCACTCATTGCACATTTAATATTTTATTTTATTGATATATTATTTTGATGTTAATTGCACATTGTACAATATAGGAAGAAGCTCCTGACAGAACAGGAAGAGAAAAGGTGTGACAAGCATGGCCTGCTACATAGAAAATGAAAGTTAAGCACAGTGTACCTGAGATGTGTGCATGGAATATGCATGTCATGTGTGAAAATGCCTGGGATGTGACAGTTGAAGCAATGTTTATTTCTGTTGTAGACTTTTGTTTGTGTTTATATGGTAGCTTAGAGGTTTTTATTTCTGATGTGTCTTAGGTTTTGAAAATAAGTACACAGCTGATATGAAAATGTTGATGTTTATTCCAAGCACTATTACACATTTGATATTATATTATATTTACATCCTATTTTCTTATTATTCACGTGTAGTAATTGAAGTAAAGCATATTTTTATGGAGCATCATTGGTGTTTTCATTGTAATTCATATATGAATTTATTCTGATATAATCCTTTAGGTTTTGTAAGCAAGTACATAGCTGATATGAAAATATGGATGTTTATTCTAAACATGTCATACATATTAAAAATTTAATACTTTATTATATTGATATTTTATGCTCCTGTTAACTACAGATTACATAATTTTATGACCTCTGACAAAACAGCAAGACTGGTGAGATGTCAAGTATGTTCTATAAAAAGTCCAGGAAAGCAAAACGCATATGCTGTCAGTGTAAATGATATGTGTTTATGAAATGATATGTGCTGTTGTCATGTGTGAAAACTACCTCAGGGATGATAAGTAAAGATTATATTTCTATAGAGTGCTATTGCTATTTTCATTGTAGTTCATATAGAAGTTTATTTGTATTGATCATTTTTAGACTTCATACACCAAAAACCAGTTGATATTGAAAATTGTTATGCTTTTTTATAAAAATAAATATTAAAAATACAATACTTTATTTGTGTGATTTTTTTCCTGTCAAGCACTTACTTTTTAATATAATAAATTTCATAAAATTAAATTAATAATTCATCAACAGAAATATTTCAAGAATAAATGAGGGTTTGATACAACCATTATTTTTGGCCTTTATGACAAAAATGTGTTATGCTCTGCTAATAGACAGCAGACTAATTAATCTTGCAGAAGAAACATCAAGACAGTGTAAAGTGGAGGCAGTGGCATGGCTGCTGTTGGGGACTTTTAGCCAGATCTATGTTGAAAATCTAGAACAAATAGCCCAGCAGAATGATTTAAAGTGTTTTGAGTTTGGCTGGAAAGGAATCCCCAAGTAAAGTTACAGACTGCAAAGATGCAGCAGAGAACTTTGTTGATGAGAAGGAAGAAGACAATAGAGAAGACGGCCTGAGGGCATGACAAGAACTACCAGGACACACTCTTTCCAGCCTCAAAATGGTAAAGGCAAAAAATGTACTTTGAGAAGAAAGCCCTTGAGAATCACAGCAGCCTAGAGAATTTGTTCCTCAGACCTGGGTTTATAGTATTCAGCAAATATAGTATTCAGCCATTCAACTCCCAGTGAAGAGAGAAGGAAGTCTGAATACTCTGCAGCTGCCAGAAGACCCTAGAATCATCTATATGCTGCTGATTTTAGGTGCATGTAGAATGCAAGTGTTGTAGAGTCAGGAAGGCTTCCCCTCAGATTTCACAAGAAGGCCTAGGAGGCCAGGGAGTGTTCCTCTGAAAGGGAAGTGTGTAAAGCTTTGCATATGAAGCTTGAGGTGTCGAGGAAGCCAGAGAAAGTTGGAGAAGCCAGGAAGATGGATTGTATGTGGAAACCTGCAAGGAATGACAAAGCCAATCCAAGGGAGAATCCTTGAGAGCAGTAACCATATGCAGTGCTGTAAAGGTGGAGCCATCCAAGCTTTTGGAGTTCACATTTTGCCACAGAGTGCCTCACATGCTGAAGATGGAACTACATAATTTAATGTTTGCCCTCCTAGAATTTTCACTTGCTTTGATCCCATTTCTTTCTATCCCCCTATTTGGAATAGGAATTTGTGTGTGCCACTGTATGTAAGAAGTGTTTGATTTTCTTTTCATTTGTACAGGGGCATGTAACTAAGAATTTGCTTTAAATCTCAGAGGAGACTTTGAATTTGGACTTTTCAGCAATGTTAAAATGATTAGGATTTTGGCAACTCTTAGAGTTGAACTAAATGCCTTTTGCATAAAGAGATGCACACAAGTCTTTTGGGGGGCCGGATAGAATGTCATGGTTTTTATCTAGTTATCCTCTCAAAGGCTTGTATCGTGGAAGATGAGGAGTTTTGAAGGTGGCTAAATTATGGTGTGTGATGCTGGGATTAGGGTGCCCCACTCTGCCTGTAGGTGGTACAATCCAAATAGTGTTTAGCCTGGATGGAATCTAAAGGCACAGAAAGAAGCTCCTTTACTCCTTGCCTTTTGCATTCTATGCTTCGCCATGAACTGTTTTTCATCATGATGCACCTCTGCCATGCTACCCTGCCTTAGAGCCAACTGACTATGGAATGAAAACTTTACAAACTGTGGGCTGAAATAAACCTTTGTTGGTTGGATATTTTGTCTCAGCAATGAGAATGAAAACTAAGATATATATAAAATTTACATTCCTTGTAGGGATTTGATACATGTTCCAAACAATTCTTAATTTTTTTTCATACCTTTTCTTTCCCTCTCTCCTCTACCTACTTCTTGATGCCCTGAAGGGTTGACTGGCAAAATACTCAAGTTTAGAGATCTCATTCATAAAGTAAAATAATTTTGTTATGATTTCTTCATAATATTAAATATCATTGATATCATCTACATATAAGATTAAAGTAGACATTTGACATAAAATACAAACATATCACTTAATGACGGAGGCTCATTCTGAGAATTGAATTTTTAGGCTATTTTGTCATTGTGTTAACATCATACAATGTACTTATTCAAACTTAGATTCTGTAGGTTAATCACCTTGACTGAACCACTTGATACAATCAAGAGATGCCCTGCAAACAAAATACATGAGGCTAATGCTGGCATAGCACATCAGTGTTGCACGATAAGTTTTAAATAAGCACACTAGACATACTCTACAACAAAAGAGAAAAGTGTAACAAAAGTAAATAGGTAAGCCAATCACGAAGTCATTTGTTATAATTAAATATTATCTTTTTAAAATAATTATACAAGCATATAACTGGCAACACAGTATAACTGCGTATACCATCATCATCAAAGTTAGGTATGCATTGTCTTTAATGTTAAGCTAATTAAGCCTTCACAAGTCAATGGAAATTTTTCATCTCCTTTATAATCTATGGGACCATCTTTGGGTGAAGTCTATTGTTAACCAAAACATTGTTATTTGAAACATTAGTGTGTTATAAAAGTTTAAATATTAGTTACTGTCTCAGCTACTTTTCTCTCCTTGCTGAGACAAAATACCCAACATCCAAATTAAAGAGGGAAAGGTTTACTTTGCTCACAGGTTGAAGAGGTGTCAATCCATACTCAGCTGGCTCCAAGGCAGAGTGGCATGGTTGAGGAACAAGAGTTCAAGGTGGCAGAAGACAGCAAAAGCTATAAGAGCAAAAACGGGGGAGAGAGCCTCCCTTGCTCCCTTACACTGTAAGCAGGATACTGCTCCTACGAGAGGTATAGTGCCCACACCATTTCCCTGCCCTCCTCTTTCACAGATTCAGGATGTTTACACAGTGAGGACCCTGGACCCTGGCTGAGCCACTTAGTTAAACTCCTAAACTTCTCAAGTTGACACAGTGTATCAACCATTATAGTTACCATAATTAGTAAATCTAAATTACTATGCTATAATAATCTTTACAAATTGTCTTATATGTCTTTCTTTTATTAAAATAAAATGCTAAATGTAAATGCTAGCTTATCTCAATATTTTTACGTAAAATGAGTTATAATTTTTCAAATTTCTACATTTTAAAACTTTCATGTTTTATTTTAGATTTTAAGACATATTTTTATTTTATTGAACAGAATTTTATTTTGGAAGCTATCAAACTAAAAAAAAGTTGAAATAATAGTTGAAAAAATACATTTTCACTTAAATTAATTAATTGCTAATTATTGCCACATTTTCTTTCTCTTTATGTGTATATATGTGTGGAAATAAATGTACTTTTGCAAATACTATTGTAAATATTCATTTAATGAATTATTTGAAAATCACTTCACACCTGCCAGAAAAATTATCCAAATCCTACAAAAATGAAAAAAGGGATTAGTGAATATTTTTCTTTCAGTTCAACATTGGGGTGAATTTTCCTTCTCTTGCCTATTTCACAGCTGTATAGAAGAAAGAGTCAACTTATAAATTTTTCCACAGAAAGGTGTATGAATAGATTGAAATGTGTGAACGTGTATAAAAATATGTGTAAAGCTAAGGAAAAATTAAATTCTCCAGTAGGTACTATCTAAAGTGGTCTCAAATAAATAACTCCTTAGTTTGTCTTGTCCTATTTATATGCCTCTAAATATAAAATATAGTAAAAGTGATAAAATGTTGTTTTCTAAACTAGGTCACAAAATTGTGCTCACTTCTTCATTCTGTCCCTCTGAGTCAAGTATACCATGTTTTAAGCCGCTTTTAGAGAGGTCTCTGCATGGGGGAACATATGCCTCGGTGCAGCAGCCAGTGAGGACTTACATCTACATTTTGTTAACATTGGTGATGGTGATTCTAGAAAGAGATCCGAGTCCCTGCTGAAACCTTACTGAGCCTGCAAGCACGTGTGTGTGTGTGTGTGTGTGTGTGTGTGTGTGTAAGTGGCATAGTTTCTTTAAAAGTACACAAATATGTAGTGTTGGCTTTGGAGTTGGGAGGTTGTTGAATATTAGAGGGTTTGGAAGAATGTGTTCCAGAAAGACAAAATGCCTTGAATAGACCATTTGTAAAAGCCTGGATTTTAGAATGCTGCTCTCAATAGGAAGATCAAAGATGTTTCCTCATACTACTACTTAGTCACACAAAAGGACCATCAAGGGGATTAAATGACTACCTCACAAATTCTCTTGATCAAACTGTAGATTTGTAAGACTTTAAACAGCCTGTCTCAAAGACATTTGAAGATGTGGCTTTTGTTTAAAAGAGTAAAATTCAGTGAGATTTAGAGAAATCCCACAGAGATTTTGAGAGAATAATATTTTCAGAAATGCTTCCAAGCTGATCTAAATGAATAGCAGACCACGCAAAATGAAAGAGATGTTGAATCTACAAAATTTTTCTGACAGGAAGCAGGCAGAAGTTACTCAGCTTGAAATATGTCCTATCTTTCCTGAAGAAATGATCAGTCCAGATATGGAAAGAAGAATTTGAGCACATAGTCCAAATCCTGGAGGAATGTTCCTAGGGCTATTGCAATCAAGGAGATTCTGGGATTTTTCAGGCTGGCTATCAGAATTGCTACGGACTCCTTTGTGCCTTTCATTTCCCACACTTCTTGTAATCTCCCATCATTACGTTTGTTATCTCACAATTGTATGCTGTTGAATGTGTAGGAACAGATACCTTATCTCTTTAATTTTAGAATTCTACAAATCGAGTGGCTATATACAACAACTATATTTCCAAAAGAACCTCAAGAACTTCAGCCATATAAAATCTAATTAAGGACATAAGATTCTGTTTTTGAATCAGTGCTTAAACGCGATCAGCATTTCGGTGGCCTTGGAAGTGAGTGACGATACATTGCAGACGGGAGAGATGTTAAACACTGGGGCGTAGAGAAGGTGCTGTGCTTATCTCAAACACTGACCCCAAAATCACCACCACTTGCTCTTCCTTAGGGTAACTGAATAGCAAGACTATAGAATATTTTGTATAACTTAGAACTGAGAACAAAAAGATTTCATTATTAGGACTCTTCAGGAAGATCTGGAAACATGCCAAATATAATGTATGATTATGTGAAGGTCTGCAAATAAAAATACGTTTTTCTTAAAGGTAATAGGGAAAAGGAAATACCGGGAGATAACACAAAATGTGAGACAACAAATCATATTTCTGTTGTAAATGAGTCTGATATGTGGCATGATTTAAAGTAATTGATCAGGGATAGAAAATGATATTTCTTACAACAGGAAAGCCAGACCTCCACTGGTCAGGAAATTTGGCAATTTGAAGTTCACATTATTAAACTGTGATAGTCATTTCATTATGCTATAGATTTGTTTGCTTACCATATTATATATCTATATTAACCTATAGATCTATTTATTTTTCTCTGAATGCCTCTTAGAGGACCATCAAGAAATTGTATTATGTTTTCATAGTATAAGCTTATCTTTAGAAAAAATGTTTATTCATGGCTTATTTTCATGAACCATAATTAAATTTCACTATGTAGAAAATTTTACTCTATTATAACAGATCCTGAAAAATACATAACCCAACATCATTTCTTTATGTATAATAAAAATTACAGAAAAAAATTTCATAGAACTTAATCATAAAGCTTAAACTTAAAATTTCATAGATTAAACTTAAAATTTCATAAACTTAAAAGTTCAATTTTCATAGAACTTAATCTCTTGTAATGAAGCCATTACATTATTTTTCTAAAAATTCAATCTTTCCTTAGTTCTTACTCAGTTTTTTCCCCACAAAATTTAATAAACAATAAATCGCATGATATAGTACTAATAGTGGTTATTTCTTGGTAATTTTCAGTTATTTCCATTTTAAATTTAAAAATTTCTTCATGCATTTTATAGTTTATCAAACATTATTTTGGCCATGCATTAATACTACTTTTATTAGAAAAATGAGCATAAATTTTACTAAAAATTTCAACTCTATGGGTAATTTAACTGAAAATGTACCTGAGCCTCAAGATTTCAACTATGCATTGTATATTCTTTGGCTTAGATTATTGAAATATTATCTGATATTAATCCATGTGCCTTTATTTCAATCTGTTGTAATTATATTTAAAATATTTAGCATTATTAGAACTCTTCTTTTATATAATTTAACTTCCCATCTCATATTTATGAAATCTATATAAAATAAGAAATGAACATCAGTGTGGCTTAAAGATACACAGAGCAAAGAAATTAAGGAAAAAAAGACTAAGGACTAAAGTGAAACAAAAGTAGAATAGTTAAACTGGTCTTCTGAATAGATTTTTATTTCTGATTATTTTATTATGTTTGCATTTGTCTTATACTCATTTATCAATGATTTATTGACCTCATCTATCTTTCTCTTTCTATTTTTGCCCATACACGTATACTTAGCACAGGCAGACAAGTAAACATGCATATAAGAAAATAATTAAAAGATGCCTAAGGACATACTTAAAATCCAAACCTAGGCTGATTTATTTGTCTCCTGACTGACTCCGTTGAATCAAGAAAGCTTTAAAGACTTTACACGGATTACAAAAGACTACTTACTTAACTGTTCTATGCTTGGTTGTGTTCCCTCCAAACTATTGCCTTTTTATTTTTACTGTAAGAGCATTCCTTTGATCTGTGTGTATTGTTGACAGGAATTGGTTTTTGCAAATCTAAATAACCTCATGTCCTTCACTTTTGGCATATAACTTCATTTCAGATACATCTGCATGTAACTCTTTCCATTCACCTATTTAACCACATAATCATATATGCATTTTCATTTATTATCCTAACCATTTCAAGATCTTTCAGTTATTTTATATTTTCTACTTTTTTTATTCATCTTTAAGAATTGTTATAGTTTGTCAGAAAGCTATGTTGCAATATTTTAAATTCTTTAATTTCTAAAAGTTTTATTATTTATTTATTTATTTATTTATTTATTGAGACAGGGTCTTGCTATACAGTCCAGGCTTGTCTTGAATGTACAGTGATCTTCCTGCCTCAGCCTCCAAGTACTGTGATTTCAGGCATGTGGCATGCAGGGCAGAAATTTTGTGTTTTAAATTCCTGATTCATTTTATGTAAGAATGGATTGATAAGTAGATATACTGTAGTATAAGCTATCATAAATATTGTAGTTTTTATAATAAATACTAATCTTTTAAAGAGGTAATTTTCTCTAGCTATTGAATAGACTTGTAGCTATGTATGTTAGGATTAAAAACATGAATTTGTAATAGAATATTAATAAAATTAATTAGCATAACATTTGAAATCTGTTCCCTCATAAATATACGTGTCTATTTATATCATATTTATAATGACTGGAAATCTGAAGATACAGCATTCAAGTGTATATGTAACACATAGAGAAGAAATGAGGGAGAGAGAAAGAGAGAGAGACATACAGAGAGACAGAGAGCGAGGGATTGTTTAGATACTGGCACAAGATTAAACATTTCAGAGCTCATTTTGCTGTCTGAAATAGTGAAGGCAATTTGTTACCATAGAAAGACATGCATCACCTAGCAACTGATTTCAGTAATAGTGTGCCAGGAAATGATCCTACATATCTACACAAGATTAGAGACAGTCAGAAAGAGGCTGAGTGTACTTTCTGTTAATGCTGTCTAAAAAATGAAGTCTCTGAGACAGTGATCTATATCTGTGGACAGTGTGTGATGCTGGCCAAAAATTCAGAAAACTGAAAGCATATATGGTTTGCAAATGCTACTAGCATTTATTGAGCAAAATTCAACAAAGCTCGAAAGACTGGCATACAGCTAATTATATAACAATTTCATATATAGTGAGTAAGTCCATGAAAAACTAAAAGAGAAGTACAAAACCTCAGAAACTATACATGCAGTCTCTCACCCATACTACCAAAATTTAAAGAGATATGAAAATCACTTAGTATGACTATTCAGACATCTCCTTGCAGAAGTGTGTTTGTGTGCTAATGTGCTTTATTAAAGAATGTTTCTAAATATCCTTCCAACTCTGATTTGAAAATATATTTCTCCAAACCTTTTAAACGAAGTATTATAAACCTCCACCCTCCTGGATTAGAGGCATATTCAGGATGGACCTGGGGTGAGAACACAGTAACATGTGACTAGTACAAGTCAAGGGAGTTGCACATTTATCCTTGAACAATGTCATAAAAATATCTTCTGTTTTAAAGCAGCTCCTTGTGTCTGTGCAGTTGATAGTAGAGAATGGATTAAGGGTGCAGTGTCCCCTGATGACCAAGACACTGACAGCAGTGCTGATAGGGGAAAAGACCCCATGAACCCAAGCTGCCATATAGTGAGCAAAGAGACCTCTACCTTCTGTGGCCAAGATGAGGACCATGAGGATGAAGTTTTTCCAGATACACAGAAGGGAATTTGAAAAGGGGATAGATAAGGGCAGGTCCATGGAAAAGGAGAAAACATGTGAGTGTGCAATCTGAATTGTGAGATGTCTATGTTACCTAAAAATAAATTAAAATAATCAATGTGATCATTTCATTTTCAATTTTTGTTTCCCCTACTGTCAAAGTAGTGCTGTTTTTCCAATTTTGAGCAAAGGTTCTAAGTTATAGGGAAAACCTGTAGGTGAATTTAAATTTTATATCATAATGAATTTTATGTTAAATTCCTTCAACCACACTTTACACATATGTTCCAATAAATATTGTTGTTGTATATAATTACACTACTAAAGCAGACTGGTGAGAATTTATAATAATACTGACAATAAATAGGTTTAATGGAAAGATGAATGCTTAAAATCAGCACTCAAAATATCTAACTTTCTGTTGTTGCTTGATATAAACTTTCAACATCTTACTTCTCATTTCATCTAACAAATTTGTCACAATTTTGTTTTCAGTTAGGGTTTTACTCCATAAAATAACACTTGCAAATGGTCTGAGGATTGAGAGGATGCAAGCAAGACTTCAGTCTATTAGCTTGGCAGTGACTCCAGCCAATAAATCAGTTCTGGTGTGCGGATTCATGAAGTGCCAGCTTTTTCCCATGGAATGGTTTACATCCTATGCTCTCCTGGGTGCTGAAATTTCTACCCTGCTGCTGTAATGACAGAAAAGCTACAGGAAATCTCTAGCGTGACAAATGGGGCAGCTGTGAGAGAGAAATAGAAAACAAATCAAAATGAAACCTGAACTGGGAACCAACCAGAAAGAAGGCTCCATCGAGAATGTTGTGGTTAGGTTTAAAGCTAACTCTGCAGTTTTCTCAAAGAAGACGTCATGCCAGCTACAAGGGATCGTGAAGAAACCCTCTGACACATTAGGTCGGGACACAAACAATGTCTTTGTATAGAACTAGCTGCTAACATAAAATTATTGGTGTATCTATTTCAGTACAGCAAATTATGTTAGTTTCCTATTATTGCTATAACAAATCGCCATTTACATTTACTTAGGAAGACACAGATGTGTTGTCTTCCTGTTCTCGAGATTTGAAGTCCAAACTGAATCTGATTGTGTTGAAGTTAAAGTGATTGCAAGGCTAGTGCTAGAGGTCTGAGAGCATCTGTGCTCTACTTTTTAGAGGATGCCTGTATTCAGTCTCTTGTCTCCATCATTATGTCCTCCACTAATACTTGGGTGCCCTGTCTCTCTTTTGGACCCTTATGGTTATACCAAGCCTACCAGAATAAAATAGGAAAACCTCCTCTTTCCCAGAGCTTTAGTAAAATCATAAGGTCTGAGGGCTGTGGAATTTATATGTTAGATTTGTACAGGGTATCCTTCAGTCAGCTGTACAAATCAATGATGAGATAAATGAACTATGAAGATACTTTTTAAAATATTCTCAATTTAACCACATTTTTATATTTTGATGAATAGAAGAAAAATAAGGGATAAGTATGCATTTCAGACTTAGCATCTGTTAATCTGTTATTATTATAAATCATGGGTTGGAATGAAGCTTATTAAAAATACTGTTCTTGATATCAAGTATATGCACATTAATTTTCTCAGATATTGTTCTTATATAAAATATAGCAAAGTCACATTGATATCCCCAGAATATTAACTTACTTAGGCAGAGGGCATCTCTCTGAGGATTTCAGTAGAAAATGTTTTACATATTCCTTAACTGCCATTGAGTTTACTATTTTACAGATAATTGAAGAATTTCAACAGGAGAACAGTTGAATTTACATTTAGTGAAGTAGTTTTTGACCTGTCTTCAGTACAGTAGTCCCTTAATCTAAATTTCTAATTAACTGGAAGAATTAATTAGACATTTAGAGATTCAAATTTGTGTATACTGTACTGTTTTCTAAAATGAAGGAATCAAAAGTGGGGACAATTGAAAAGGTAATACATAACTTACTTGTTAATCATCAAACACCTTTTCTCATTGAGACAAATCATGGTTGGCTTTAGATCTCTCTAAATACAATTTTTAATAATAAAGTGGAAAGTTTAAAGATAGAAATTATACAAAATGCACTTCTGCATCAAAATCTCAATTATAACTGTAAAAGAACTTGACAGTTTATTTTTTAAAAACTTCATGGTAATGCAAAGCACAAAGTAAGTGAAGAGGAAAAATGTGATAGAGTTATTCCAAGGTTTTATCCTGTTATTAAAATTTAAACTATCATATTTATGTAAAAGTAAAAATAACCTATGGAACAGAGAGCTAGAAATATATATGTTTATATATGAAAAGTGGTTTCACATATAAAGAAGAGACATTGTAGAACGCTCAACAAAGATAAATGGTTCTAGAATACTGGGTTATCTGGGAACACACAAAAAATCAGGTAAGTCAACAGATTTAAGGGAAACATAATTTATATATGAAATGAAAACATTTTTTCATATTGAGTCAAAGTATAAGTGATAACATTATGGTGTGTAGATATGGAAAAATTCTAAAGGATTCAAAAATAATGAAAAAGAAAAATTTGATAGAAGTAATGAAATGAAAATTGCTGAGTCCAGCATAGCTCTTGAAACCTCACAGGGAGAAAGGCAGAGGTGAAGAAGACAGGAATTGATATACAGCAAACTGGGGTCAGGTGGAGTACCTTCTTCTGAAAGGAGAAGGGAAGTACCTGGCACCGGCAGCATTTTTATTTATACAATCAGCATATGAATAAGTTCATGGAGAGCTTAAGGAGAGGCAGGATCTGGGACATGAAGAATATCTAATCTATTTGCAGAACAGCAAGTCTTGGTGTCTTCATCGAAATGAGAGAAAACTGCATTATCTCAAGGGAAGTTTAAGTCGCTGTGTGCATCAGCTCTCTGAGCTGTGCACACCTCTCACGGGGCCCTGCCAAACTCATGAGAGGTGGTGGCCTTGTCCTAGACACCCGACTTACACACAGCTTCACTCCCGACAGAAGGTTTTGAATTTGTCAAAAAGTACCACACAAAAAGTACCATAAAATACTCCAATTACATGCCACACATTGGGAAAAATTATTTACAATGTAAATTTTCAAAATCACATTAGAACTATTACACCAAGACAACAAATAAAAAAGGATGAACAAGGTTTTCCCCTAAAAGACAATATTAATGTGTAATAACATATGAAGAGATATCTCATCTTGTTGGTAATCAGAAATTTGCCATTAAAACCACCACCAGAAACTATTTTAAATCTAATTTATAATTTAAAAACCTTGTAATATAAAATCTTGGTAAAAATGCAGAATCTATACTTTCAAAAATTTCTTTGATTTCTTTAAAGATATCCCTTTTACTGTGCAGCAGTTTCAGCAGAGTATATTTCAATATTGTTTTCTTTGCATTTATTCTGGTTAGGGTTTGCCTACCTCTGAGAATCTGTCATTCTGCATAATTTTAATGGTCTGTAAATTCTCAGACATACCTTCAAATATAGCTTTCACCCTAATATCTCCCTTTAAATCTGATACTCCAATAATGCATCAATTTTGTTTTCAAGGTGTTCAAATTGTTCTCAATCACTTATTCTCTTCCATGTTGTTATTATGTATGCTTTAATTTAACCTTTTTATTGCTATGACTCCCAGATTACTAAATATATATTTTGCTGTAGCTGTGTAATGGACATTAAAATGAAGCCAACAGATATTCTTTGAAGCTTTGTCTTGATGTCCACTCTCAGTGCTTTCAGGTTTGACTCAAAAGCCAAAGATGCTGCCTTCAAGGGAACATCTGTACATGGGCCACTCTGCAGCTCTGAGGAGAAACCTATAATCACTCACCCTCTGTAGCCCCAAGAGGGATGGCTGTAATGGGCCATATTTGTCCAGCCTTTCCCACTGGTTTTTTTGGACCCACACGGTAGTTTCTTTTTACCATTCTTAATCATGCTTCTCTCCCTCCATTTCACATGTATAGATATTTAAGTATATCACACAGATAAAATCATTTCATTGTTTATTTCTTCAGAAACTAATCTGGGACAGTGATATAGGGTTCAAAGAGAGACAATTAAATAATTCTAGGGTAGAGCTGAAACACTCATAGTCAAATGGCAGTTAGCCTTATATACATGGCAGTAGAAGGAATCTAGGAACTCTCTGAACAATAAGACAGTCCTGTGATTAAAATCGCCATCCCATTGGTAAGGAACTGTCATAATATACTGGGCAGTAGGGAATGAGTAAGCATGTGTGATTTACTGCATGTCTGAAAAGTACAGGGTAAATAATATTCATAAAAGTGGTGAAAATAGATGGACATTACTAAGTATTACAATTCTGGGAAAAGGATAATGGAATATTATAGGCAATTAATAAATTATCAAAAGCCAATTTTGAAAGTCTGATGTCCTTCTTGGTAGGGTGCCAAGAGACTTCTTTCTCGTACAACAGGAAGACATACAGATCTAAGTGGTATGAGAACTTAATCCAGGGAAAATGTTGCCATACAAAGTTAAATATGTAATCAAATCAGCCTCTCTGTTTGGGAGAGGATCCAGTTTGGGAAGTCAGAATGAAGCATCTGGTAAGTTCTCTTGAATATTTTCAACATTGCTCTTAACTCTGGTCCCACAAAAGTGTTTTCTTCCTTCTTTATAGAGCTTTTAACTTACTGTAAGACACTACATAGGCCTTTCACCGGGATGGTGATATGTGTTCTTCTATTGTCATATATTTTGCTCAAGATATCCCTGTGATACCCCTTCCAGCCTCTGCAGTGCAACTATAGTAAATTTATAGTATAACTCATTCAAGGTCGTGGGAATTGATGTTCCTGATAAAGGAAGAAAGATATCACACTTCTATAGTGTGGATAATTTAGCCAGAAATTATTCCGAGGAACTGGAAAGCAGATGCAAGAATAGATTTCAAAGGAATCAGGTATAGAACCAGTTTCTTTGAGAGAAAAGTTACTAATTTGAGAGCACTCAGTTGAAATACAATTTAGCACCCTGGCAAGGACTTCAAGAGATGATTCAAATTGGCAAGGCTTCTGAAATATGAAAAGAGAGATTGACCTTGCTAAACAACATGTTAGAGCTGCCCTGGCAAACAGTGAGGAGAATCCAGGGAAGTAGGTAAGGTAGAATAGCTATAGAACAGATGGTCAGAAAATGTAAGAGTTGATTATGTTCCACAGGAAAGCGCAGAAGTTACTCTATTCACCAAAGCCATAAAAAATGTGCTGGTAAGAGAAACATCAGCATTATTAAAACCATCGGCAGTAAGTGTTCCTCCCTGTAAGTCAAGGCTGAATACAGGAAATTCTACAACATACCTAGGACTATTAATAACAGTGGAGTAGATAGGATCCTGACACAATACAGCACAAATAATGAGAAGGGGTTATGTAGAGCATATAAACTCTTTCAGAGCTTACGTACAGCCCTTTCCACAAACATTCACCATTGTTTATGTTTTCAGACCCTTGATTTTGATTTTGTTCTTGTGTGTTCCTTGGAGTATAAAAGCTATGTGGTACAAATGACTATCCACTACACTCCACGAATGCTTTTATGTCTGTTATTATCTTTACCTCTGCACATCTGTTTGTGCTTCAGTCATTACCAAAATAATTCAGATTTTCTCCTCTTCTGAGGACTTAACAAGTTAGCAAGGCAGTAAAACTAAAAGGCAGATTAGAAATAGACATTACCGTAAAAAATGTTTGGCTACCAAAATTTGAAAGTAGCCATTTGGCTTTAAATTGCAATATTACTCAGGAATATTTAATCATTTAATCACTAAAAAATCCAAATAGAGATGTGTGAATGTATGATATGAAATGTATGCTCAAAGTGGAGAGACAAACAAAATTCTTTTCAGTGTTTTAAATTTGGTTAAATCTACTTCTTTTATTGTGATTATCACATAATCTAGTTATGTATGTATATGATTATTACACATTAATTAAATAATATGTAAGTTATATGTATAAGACACTATACAAATGATTACGGCTGCCTTTATCACCTGGGCATGCTGCTTCACCTGATTTTCTGTATTCACAATTTTGTAGGTAAAATGTAGACTGAGATGGAATAAATCTGTAGCTAAAATATTGACTATTAAAAACCACTGAATAGATAACTGTTGTCCTAAAGAGCATACAAAATGTCCAAATATGATAAGCTCATTCATTTACTACTTAATTAGAAATAAAATTAAAATATCTTATTTTGTTTCTCAAATACATAGGAACTTCTTTGTTAATATTTAATATATCAAATATTTTCTTTGCTCATGAACATTATTCAATTCATTTCAATCTGTTGCCTTGAAATGATAGCTCCTAATGCTTGCTATTAAGTGGTGAGTTCAAATTGTATTAGTTAACTAATTTCACATGGCAAGATTTTAAAGTGATTAAATTCCTATACCCACATTATCACCAAGTGGTGCTGCTCTATATTCAGAGATGTTCATGATGGCCAAGGGACTGATTATGGGAAACTACCACCCTATTGTTATTGTCTCAGAGTGCTAGATAATAATTTCATGATTAAAAGAAACTTTGCTTCCTCTGTCAATTCCGTATTCCAAGTGCTTTACATAATTATTTATGAAAAACCCCTTCAATAATTACTTAATAAGTTTGTCGGAGTGCAATAAGTGATGCACCTGGAAGTGTGATGAATAACTGAGATTTTATGACAAAATGAAGCAAAGGAAAATCTTCAACAGAAAAGCTACACCTGGGGAAGAAGGATCACGAAACCATTTTAGAAAATCTGCCTTACAGCCCTTATACAGATCAAGGACTGTAGAGAAAGAGATATCAAGGAAAAAAAGTGTTCCATGGAACTCATCCCAAATCAAGGCACGGATGCTAGACTGTTTATGGGGACTAGCACAGTGACTTTAGCTTTTTTAATTTTGATAATAAAAAGAAAAAACTCTGATATGGGAAAATTTGGAGACATTCAAATAGAATAGATTGAATTAATGTATCATTATTTATTATGCTATCCACTCATCTACCATAGTTCCATTTAGTCACGTTTGTTTGGGTCAGCCTTCCCTTGGTTGAGAAATATATTCAAAACCCACATTTTAAAGTAGGGCAGTTTTAATTTGGCCTACGGTTTCGGAAGTCTCAGTTCAAGATCAGCTGCCTCCAAGGCCAAAGTATCTCAGCAGGAGGGGGTGGCTGAGCAAAGCTGCTTAGTTCATAGTACCCAGGAGGGACCCAGGGACCATATATACTAACCAAACTGCACCCTCCCTCACATAGCAGATATACCCAAGGTTGTCCTTTACTAACCTCCTAGGCATTTCTGAAACCAATCAAGTTTACAATTGAGCTTTCTGTCACATACTTATACAAAACATTTGAAGAAAGGAAATAGAATAATGCTATTTTTCTATCTAGAAAATGACATTTTGGTTATTTATTTATACAATTTGACACTTCTCAAGATACATAAAATTAAAGTATATTTCTCTGTAGGCACACAGACACATAATTTTCTCAGGTTAAAGAAATCAGTGGCTGCTACATTTAGAAATCTCATACTATTTTCCATGACACAAATAAAACTGAACGTATGCTATGGGGATAAAAACATCCAAGAATATTTGATACCAGAATAATGGAACCCTATTAAATTAAACGAAAAACCATATTCCATTTTGTTATTGTCAATGAATCAGTGCTATTTTCCACACAAAAAACCAAAACATTGTGTAAAATGAGCTATCTGAATGGACAACACACGGAGATAAACAAGACCAGCACTGTAGATACATAGCTCAAGGCAGAGCTTTGTAGGAAGAGATAAATTTTAAAATACTTTTGCTTACTCAGCTTAATATTTAAATATTTTCTACTTGTGTCTTATGAGATATTAAATCTATTTTCATTCATGCTGTTAGAAATTGGACACTGTATTATATAAATACTCTATCATTGTAAGGGCCAAAATGAGGGAATCCTTGATGCCTCACATGAGGTGGAAGGTGTATGTTTTAAAATTATTTTCTCAAATAACATGACTGAGGAGCACTATAGTTCAAGGGATCTGATAATTTATTCAGATCAACATTCATCTTTCAGAACAATATTCAAACTTTAGCATGCATTAATAATCACTTGGAGAGCTTCTTAAAATGCAAGTTTCTGGGCTTATCCAAAAGAACTCTGATTCAATAACCTTGAAGTGGAGGTCAGAATTTGCATTTTCCAAAATATTCTCAGGAAATGATGGTAATGCTGATTCATGAATCTCATTTATAGAAACATTGGTTTGGAAAGTGGTTTTTAGTAACAGAAATTTGAGTTCAAACAGTTAATATGGAAGATAAATTTACTGAAAAATGTAGCTGAGGATTTTATAACTACACTCTGGATGTGTCTTAGAGTAAGTGTTCATGCAAAACCACAGGCCTAAATACCTCTTTCCTCTGTCTAATGCTGTGTTTGCTGTAGTCAAGCCTGGTGCAATAAAACAAGAGTACCCTAAGTTTATATTTGGCAGAAAGAGAAGTTGGTAAATATTTCTTCAGAGTTCTAGCAATATAGATATCTTTTCCTCTAGCAATGCAACCTTTCATTGACAGCATAATCAGAGAATTGCCTGCTCCATTTTGGCAGATCTAGGTCCTTTGGTCAGGGTAATTCCACGTCAGACATACGAATTGAGAGTGAGACAGTGAACAGGTCCAAGAAGAATTAATTTATTTATGTGATCTTTTCATTGAGAATCCCTTATGTTCTAAAGAGTATATTGTTGAAAATATAATCATGTGATGCAGAACTGATAAAAGTGCAGACACTTTAGAACATATATTTTAGCTATTAGAAAGAGCAAATAAATTAAATGAATAAATAAGCTATGTTGGTAGGGGATGAGAGTTACAGAGAAAAACAGTACAAGTAAGAGAGGTAGAATTTGGTGGAAGGGAATGAGTTGTGATTTTAAGTAAGGTGGAAAAAGAAAGTCCCACTGATCTGAGGACACCAGAATAAACAGTTGAGAGAGGTGGAGAGGCTGCCATGTCCTTGTCTAGGAGTATTTTAATAAACAGAATTAGAAGAATAAATGCTAGTTGACAAAAGACCCACTTTGCACTGCAAACACCCTTCTACACAAGACTAAGGATTATTTATCCAGGTACTGATAATCTACACATCATTAATATGCAAGATGTAGTTGACCAGACTTGGACAAAGATGCCCACCCCTTCCAAACTAAATCTGCCTGCAGATGATTCACCATTCCAAATTAAAAGGACCTTTGCCTTCAGTGATCATGAGATGATCACTGTCACAGCATGGGCTCTCTGAATACAGAAACTGAGAAGGTGTTTAGGGTGCCAGGTGTGGACTAGAGATTACTATCTGAAAAAATGATAGTATGAAAACACGATTTGGAAGAGGAAGAGAGGAAAATTATAACACAGACCTCAAAATATCTGTGTCCTAACAATTTGGTGAGGAGTTCTGGAGCAAGAACTACCTATCTGACTCTTGAATTGGGCAGAAATAGCTTGCATTTTATGAATCTGCTTCATTCAGTCAATGGATGCAGGTTGGTCTGTGCAGGAGATAAGGTAGCACCATTTATCAGAGGCTGAGCTGAAACAGCCAACAAGAGGAGGCTCTGTAAGGGTCAGATACCTTACAGATTGGCAGAAAGATCACTCATGAAGGGAGATTCTGGCAATGCATCACTGCATCTGCACTGTTTCACTGTGGGCCACATTAATCTTCTGTATCTATTTTTTGGGGTCAGCTGTTCCATAGTTGGCATCACTTCTTGTCCTAGATCCACCATTCTTTATTTTTTTTCCTGTTAGTGCCCTTGATCAGCTTGCTTATTTGACCTTAACCGTAACTTATGAGCATCTATCTTGGGCCAGTTTTCCGTATAAAGAACATGAAGATCAAACTACATTTCTAGTCATTGCTTTCAAAGTTATAGCTAAATGTCATGCAGCTGACATGCATTTGTGGCTTGTAACTATGTATTAAGCTGAACCAACACAAGCCAACCTTACATGTTTCTAATCAGTCTCAGATGATGATATAAACCTCCACACAGCTGTACGCACGAGATGAGCGAGGAGTGCTGGTACATGAGCTCATGGGGTCTGGGCTACCCGCTTACACTACTTGTGCATGACCAACCATCACATGTTAAGGAAGTTTCTGGAGTATAAGAAAATTAGTGATAAAACTGGGATAGTTCTAGGCAAACAGTATATTTTTGCATTAAAAAATATTCTCAAAGCCTTCCAATCTGATACCACAAATATGTATTACCTTATAGAGTCCCTACAGGTCATGAATTAGGAAATGATTTAGCTGAGTAGTTTTGGTTCAATCACTGACAGGGCTGCAAAACAATTGTTTTCTGGGGACTCAGATTCTGAAGACTTGGCTGGGGCTGAACTCTCCACTCCATTCTCATTCACCTGGGTAGTAGTGGGCAAAATGATTTACTGATCATGTGAATTATTTCATAATGGGGCACATCTCTGAAAGATGAGAAAAGGAGATGAGAGAGAGAAGTGTGACACAACCAGATGTCAACAGCTAATATAATCTTTATCTTGATAGTACTGTCATAACATTTTCAAAATTCCTTTGGTTTCAAATATCCAAGGTGATGGAGAGTGCAAATCAATGGGAGAACGGGTTATCTTGGAGGCTGCCTATCACTGTGATCAAGCATCTTATGTGTAGCCTCTGATCTATATATCCTAGAACCCACAGGTTGCTTACTGTGCTGAGTATCTCATCTCATGGTTTTATGGGTTACACAGGGGTCATTTCACGATGGGAGTTCAAATACATGGTTACTTAGTGTTCCATGGTCAGGCATGTTATCGCTGAGGAACAAGCAGTATAACAATAGTTTCCTTGAAAAGCATTTAATGCTTTATAAGTAGATGTAATAGTCTTGCTATATAGCCACAGACCTCTGGGTTTTGAGTCCTACATGAATGTTCTCATGTAGTTCACAATGTATCTTACCATATAAACTGAAGAGCCCATTAGACATAATGGTTCATAGATAGTGTTATTTGTGTCATATCCTGGACCTAATACAAGAAATATGCCTGCTGGGCTTCACTTACAGCTGCCCACCTTTTTTAGCATACATTAAACGGACCAGAACATTGTCCTTAATGTATAATATATTGTCTCCAGAGCTCATAGAAATCTACTGGTAACTGAGCTTCCTTTTTGGAATAAGAGACATAAAATACAATAATTTACATTTCAATTTTGAGGAAAGTCCTAGCATGCTCCTGAGAACTTGTCCTCTGAATATTTTATGGTTGTAGTTTTTCCCACCATTGAGTTTTGGTGAAAGAAGTAAAAATTTGTTAAGTTTATAGATTTCCAGACTGAAAGAAGATATGCTTAGCAGCTGCCCTGGAAAAACTCTACTTAAAAAGTTACATTTGCCCACGGATGTGATTTATTTAAAAAGATTGTGAATTTTCATCTGATGTTGAAATTGGAGGGAACTTTGTAATCAGCAGGTTTAGGGGGTTGAAGAATTTGCATATTGGGGAGATTATAAAACATCTTTGAGGGTCTGCATGTAAGCTGTGGTAGTCAGACGCAAACACGACTCCCTGTGATTCCTTCTCTCCTGGTTTTTATCCATTTGTATATTCTGTTTTCACATTAAGTAGAGATGACCCATTTAATCAGTAGGATACTACAGAAGTGATTGAGTGTGACATTGAGACTAAGCCATGAAAGATATTGTGGTCTGTTTCCCATCTCTTGGATCCAAAACCTCTTGCCAATAGCTGAGAGGAATTGAGGCTTTATGCCAACAACCATGTGAGTGACACATCTTGGAAGCAAATCTTCCATACCTAGTGAAACTTTTAGATGATAGTAGTTCTGGCCAATGTCCCAACTGCAAACTTTTGATTGACTTGGAATAAGAAGCACTTAAGTGAAATACTCACAATTCCCAGAAATGTAGAGGCAAATACTTGCTGCTATACTTCAAGATAATTTGCCAATTCTGACACTTAACTCCAGCTTGGAAGGAAAATCAGTGGGCTTTACATTCAGATGGGCCAACTGTAATTTGTCCACATATGTAATTAGATAAAGATAGACCTGGATCTCAAGAAGATTCACTTCTTGATACATCAATATGTTGATTAAGGACTCTTCCAGTATGCCTATAAGTTATCACAGTAAGTTGCCTTAAAATGTTAATTCAATCAGCTCTAGAACTCAAATAATTTGAGAGATAAAATTTTCCCATTAAGTACAACTAGTTAGAAGTAGGCCATAAAGTTCCTTTAATTCACCACAGAATTTCCAGGAACTAGTTTTAAAAACCAGGTTGAAGTTTGAGTCAATTTTCTTTTGAGAGAGAGAAAGAAAATAATTTAACTTTCAAAACATGAAAATAAAGCATGCTTTCAATTATAAAGTTTTTATTCATTTTAATAGTAAATACTTTTTTGTAAGGCTCTACCAGTGAGGCCATCTATGGTACCATAGTACCCTGCACTGTTCCAAGTTTTGAGAAGGAGAATATTGTGGAGAAGGATGATTCTTCACATTTTCTTATCCTGGAGAAATTATTGGTACAAGCCAAAGTTGAGAGTCATAGTTTTATATTCTCTATGAAGACATACACCTAAAGATAAATTCAAAACCTGGGAAATTTTTCTGAAGGTTAATGCTGCCCCAAGTCCTTGATATTTTCTTTTCTTTCAAAATGACCTAAATCTTACCAAAGAAGACCTTTTTGTTTGGGAAAAAAAGAGAAGAGATACAACTAAAGTTCAATTTAAAGCATCTCATATAAATATCCAGGATTTTGCCATAGTATTTTATCAGTTCTAGAAAGCAGTAGGTATGCATGGTTTGCTTATGTATGTCTAGTTAAAAGCTATCTTTTCCATTTTCAGCTTAAACATTGCAGCTCCAGAACATGTATTACTCATATACCATATATTTCTCTGTATTCTCAGGCCATGTCCTGGAGATACGAATACAAGAGACTGCATAGGGAGACAGAAAAACTAAGAGACAATTGGGAAGAATGAAAAATCAATCACAACTGCCTTGTCCACCTATGAGGATCACAGAATAAAATAATCTTAAACTGGCAGAAGGGAAATTCAATGCTAAATGAAGTCAGTGTTGAGATTAGGAAACTAAACTAGATCCTTTCATTTCACTTTCTAAGAAGAAAAAGACAAAGCTCAAAGACTTTCATTTATAACCAATTATCAAAAATATAGGTTTGAAGCTATGTGAGACAGAAGGGGAAATACTGTATTTTCTGATTCTTTCTTAAACAGTAGTCTGATTACATAGAAAAGCAAAAACCCTCAGGTAGTTCCTGACATATAGCAGGTATTCAAAACTGTAGTTTCAATTATCAATTATAACTCACCTTTGTGAATAGGCAATTCAACACACACCCACTAAACAACAAAATCTTTCCTTCTCTGCTATGCGTTACACAGATACTGGTATGAAAATGACTGCAGTAAAATTGCAGGGTTTTTCACACACCAATCCATGGCTTCTTGCTCAAATGTATTTTTATGCTGAAGGAAAAGTGAGGGTTTTGTTCTTGTGTTTTGGATTTATTTCAGAAAGTGGCCATTCTTGATTCATGGTTTGAAAAAAATATATATAATTTATAGTAAATTTTTCCTGATTTTGTTATGTATGGTACATCAAAAGCAATAGGATATAGCCTACCAAAAAACCCTTGTAAATATCCAGAAATCCAGGCCCTATGCTAAAATTCTCTGTGAGCTCTTCCAGACCTGTCCATAGGCAATTAGTGTCTTTGCTTGGCAGGACTTTGGTAGGGGGAGGGGCTGCCCCCCACAAAACCAAATTTCCTGTATGTTTAGTTCAGTGCAGTATGTGTGGCTACAGAAAGGCTGGCAAGCTCCTAAGGATACCTGCATGCCTAGCCCAGTAACCTCCATTCTAAGGCCTCCTTGTACTTGGCTAAGGTTCTCTTCCTCACTCCAACACAGCTCTTTCCACTCTTAGCTCTTCCCCCTCCCTTTGCTCAGGCTCTTTGGCACTATAAAATGCCAGAAGACTTTGCATCAGGCCCATCAGCAAAGAGAGGGTGCCTTCCACCTCTCCTGGGTAGGGGTGAAATCCAGGGCTTTCCTTCATTCTCTGAGGGTTCTCTTTGCTTTTCACAGTGACAGAGGGAAGAGTGTGTCTGAGCTAGAGCGACAGCTGTCTACAGCTGCCAGCTGTCCTAGACACCTCCAGCTGCTCCAGGAGATGGCTGCCATGACTACAGCAGGATTGAACTAGGACCAATCAGCAGCCTTGAATTTGGACCAGTCCTGGAAATTTGGACTCCACCCTGTGATCACCAGGTGAGTCAGCAGCAGCAGTGTGAAATCTTGAACAATCCCAGCTGACTTCACCCTTCCTTATGACTATACCTTGTCAAGATTGAAACTTGGACTAATCCCGGATGACCTTGCACTCTCTGTTGCTTTATATAAGCAGTGTTCCCCTTATACTCTTTAAGTTAATCTAGAAGAGCTCCCTCTTGTACTCACCTCTACTGTGTTACAGTATAGCTCCAAATCAAGGCTGGCACTGCAGTCTTAAAAACTTGTGAACAATTCATTTCTTAATTATTTTGGCTTGGCATTCCTGTAAATCTTCTCAGGATCCTTATCTCAGGTTTTATGGTGTCTTGGTTACTTTTCTCTTGTTTCTGAGACAAAATACCTGACACCCAGCATTACAGAAGGAAAGGTTTGTTTACCTTATAGTTTGTGGAGATTTCAGTCCGTACTTGGGTGGTTCCAAAGCGGAGTGGCACATGGCAGAGGGTAAGAGTTCATGGCAGTGGAAAAGAGCAAAAGCAGCAAGGGAGGACAAACAGCCTCTTACTCTCCCTTACACATGCAAACTACCAGCCCCAGGAGCAGGTGTAGCACTCACACCCATAATCCCAGCATTGGACCATAAATCAATCATAACTCTAGAAGTCTGCCCCCCATAACTGCATGAGGATTTTGGGGGACATGCAGACACAAACCGTAACATATGGGCAGAGTGATTTGCTTTAAAAAGAGCTATGAACACCAGGGGTTGATAACCCTGAAGAGTTCTGGAGATTGGCAGCAGAGACTGGCAGAGATTGGCAGTATTAACTAGCAGTGAGCAGGATCAGCTGGCATCAACCAGCAGCTGTGACTGGTGGTTACCAGTATCAGCTGGTGGCAACTGATGGCATTGACTGGCAAAGAGCAGCAGCCTTTCGCTGGGGTGAAGAGGCAGCAGGAGCTGCGGGAATAGCTGCACATACCTGACAAAGGGGCTTGGATCTTCAGCTGCTCAGGAGCCAGTAAAGGCGACTAAAGCCACCAAGTGCTGTAAGTCACACCCTAGAGCTACAACACTGAGGGCTGAGAAAGGAGAAGACACAGAAAGAAATTTACTGACACTTAAGCCTGGACCTACTAGAGCTCACCATGTAGATTCATTATTATATAACCTTATCCAGAGGATGGGGGAAGAATTGTGTGTGTAGATAAATTAGAGGTGAATAGTGAAAGACTTTTGGAAAGTTCAGTGGGCTTGGAGAAGCAAAACCTTGGGACAAATTCCACTGGACCCATACAAAACACAATGGATTATACTGTAAGTGATTCTCCTTGAAGTGCTGATGACAACTCACGTAGCAGCCAGTGATGTATGACAAGGGTCTGTCCCAGTGTGCCGGCAGACTTCAATATCTCTTCCTGCAATACCAGTTTGGTTAATGAAAACTTAGGGATGTATCAAAAGCACTGTAATTGTTTTTTTCCTTGGTCTAGACTTTAATCAGACAAGGAAATATCAGATGAAAATCTCTTCCAGCATCTGCTTTTTTCTGAGTTCTTTTCTTTCAAAGTAGCACACCAAAGCCCATATTTTAAGGTGACATATCCAGAACTTCTGCACCCATGCATTGGCTGACACAATCTGGTTGCCATTCAGGAAGGAAATGGAACACTGATGGCTTTCTCTGAGGCTTCTTGATTACTTCGTCACTGCAAGTGAATAAAGACAGATTGTGACTGCCATTGTCCTGATGAACTGCCTAGATAGTAAGTAAGCTCGAAAGACACAGAAGGCGATCATGAGATTTTCAAAGAAAGCTGCTTTGCAAACAGGTTTAAGTAGCTTTTCAAGTTTCAACTCACCTAATAGCTTAGCTTTATGACTAAGGATAAGAATGCAAAAAAAAAAAACCAAAACGATGCAATGGGCTTTTTAAGACATTTGTTAAGTGTTAAGAGACTCCATAAGGACACTGAAGCACGGTAAGAAGCAGAAGAAATAAAGGGCCTGTTTCACTGAGTGGTGAATATGTACCAAGCACAGCACTGTTCACTTGACATTGTTTGTCCTCTTAGACAATAAAACAGACCGAGGAGGAAAATGATATTTTTATTTGCATTTTATATATGCATATTTTAAATGGAGGCAAAAGTGTTTAAAGAATTTTAACAATATTATACAACCAGTAAGATGTTTGGCTCCGAAGTTTGATTTCTTAGCCATGCTATTAGTGTTTAATGGGAGGTGGGAATAAAGGTGAAAATAAAGCTTTCTAGGTTCTTAGGAAATTTTACATGGTATAAGACATAACTCAGCCAAGATATAGTTTTGTCTTATGTTTTAGCAAACAAGGCACACTGAGCAGGTCTCTGTGTTCAAACAGTCCTTATATTGTTTTGTTTTCTAATTATCACCCTCATAGCTGCTGTTGATCGTATAAGCACTTTGCTGCCAGGCTCGCTCATCAGTTTCAATCCCTTAACACATTTTGTTTAGGTCTGTCCACCTTCTACTCTTCTTGATCACTGACTCTTGCAGTTTTTTTTTCACAGAACATTGTGTGCCTTCCACATCAATTAACTCAAAGGACAGACTACCATTTCCCCTCCCACATTCTCCTTTAGTCACGTGTGGACATCGAAAGGCACCTAGTAATATATACACAGCAAATCTTCACTTTGTGAAAGACAACACATTTAATGCTATATTTTACTATATTTCTCTATCTTTATGATTTTAAAACTTATAAAGACACCACACATATGACAAAAATAAGTCATCTGTAACTGTGAAAAAATTATCTTGGCTTGATATATGAAGCCTGAAAATTGGAATCAGACAGACAATGACGTTAATCCTGACTCTAGCCTTGAGGAGCTAAATGACTTCAGAAAAAGTATTTACCCCTCTGAGTCTGTTCGGTGTAAAGGGAGATTAGTCTCATTGTAGCTGTTTTGAAAAAAAAAAAATATAGATAATGTATCCAAAATGCTTGGCTCACTGTTCGCAGCTAATAATATAAAGGTCAAACCATTTTTAACAGCTAGGGCTGCCTTAAGAGCTTTTCGTCTTTTATCTTACTTGACTTCATCCTGACAAGTACAGAATGAGGTGAGGCTTGTTACAGGACAAGGTTTCTTCCCTACTTTATTCTCCAAAGACAGATACACACGTAGTCCATTTCGGATGGTTTTGTTGAGAGTTGAGATACAATGGTCCTCATTTTTACCTAAAATAATTATCATTATGTGGTTACATATGTTTGTTTAAGCCAATCAGTTTCACCTCACAAATCCTACGTATTTTTCATCACCTCCCTCTAAAGAGCATTTTCTTCTTTGTGCATGCATTATTTTTTTATTAGCAATGCAATTTAAAAGGCAAAACCTTGTATGCTATCTTAGATCATTGCATTCTTCAGGAAAGCTATTATTTTTTCCAAATATTAAATATCATGTCACTTACCTATAACAGAAACTTACTGGATATCTAGAAGAGCTAATATATATTTTTATATCTATTGAACTACGACATCACACATGGTGTTATTTGATTATATTGATAAGGAGAGGCTATGTATTATATATCTATTGTATGTAAAACAATTTCATAACAAAAGCTTTTAAGTAGTAAAAAAGTAGTTCTCAAAAAGAGAACTACAAATAAATAACTTTTATAAGCTAAGAGACTCCTGAGGGTGGAAGAAGCAAGTATACGTGCTATTTGAGAAATGCATCTAGAATTAGGAGTAGTGCATGAGATATTAGTTTAAGTTCTTTAATATTTTTAAAACATGTATTTTAGAGTATATTAGGGGGCTGAGAATATAGCTCAGTGGCACAAGCACCTGTCTAGAGTACATTAGATTAAGAACCAATGGTTCACAATCTTGGCAATTAAGTTAAAACAAACAAAAAAAACATTTTAAGGGAAATTCAACATGCATTTTCCATTTTCATTATATAATGTTTCTAAGAATATGTTCCTAAGTTTAACAAATAGAAGGTTAGTTACTCTACCATTTGTAGTTAATTTAATAGTTCAATATGTAGCTAAAGTACATTATGTTAGATAAGAATAATAAATCAAATCTTTCCATTACAGTAGTGGTAGGGATTGAACAAACGACCTTGCAGCTATATCTTCTGATCATTCTAGCTTTTATTTTGGGGAAGGATTTCATAAAATTCCCCAAGTTGGCTTTGAATTTACCATCTTTTTGCCTTAGCCTCCTTGGTATCTGGGATTATGAGCATAATCACTACATCTGACCATCATAATTTAATCAAATAATACTTTATAAGGTTTTAACAGTTTGAGATTTTGCCAAATTCTGAAACTTCTCGCTAGTAAGACTGGAAATGCACTGTTCTGGGCACTTTTTTATTGTTTTACTGTAAAGGATAGGTGTCAGTCTCTGATTCAGGCATGAGATTTTTCACTGAGTCTTTTGAAACATTTTCCTTACAGATCTCATTTCAATCTTATCTGTTCCTCGGTCTTTAAACAGTGATACTTGAAACTGCTGGATGACAGTTTACTCAAAATTATCTCTACTTTTATTTCTCTGTGATTGGCTGCAAGTGAAATAAAACTTTAGAGAAAAATTTACCAAACCAATTTAACACTCCAGTCTGATGTTTTTAACACTGCAGATTCTTTTCACTCTTCTTCAGATGATAAGGATTGTGAAAAAGATTTTCTCCCATAACATTTCCAATACTTCTCTTACTAGCGTGCTATTTATTCAACAGAGCATGGTGCAGTGTTAAATATATTTTGGGTGGTATCAGAACTGGAACAGAAACACTTCAAGCCTTAAATCGTACATTTTTCTCAACATGCAACTTGCTTTGCCATATTTTCTCTCTGAGTGTTGATTCTTTATACATTCCTTGCAGATTTTCTTCCTAACTCGCACTAACTCACGTCATAATAGCGCTTCATGTTTTCACTTCTCTGAAGTTCTATTTTTGCAGACATTTTATTTGCCTTTGTTTAAAGCTCATAACCCTATTTGAACACATAAATGTTTCCTGTAGTTACTGTTTTGAGTAGAAGAGTTTTAACTATGGCCCAGTCTCACCCAAATAGCCATCTTGACTTATAATAGAGATTCTTATTCTCTATTGGCTCTGTGAGTGTCAAAGAATTGTGAATTTGCTTTTCTAAGTTTTTGAGAACTTTGGCTGCAAATACTGAATGAACAGAAGAGACTGACTCAATGAGCATTTCTTCCATAACTGTTTCTCACTACTTCTGTAGATTGAGTTGACTCATCTACAAGCTGGATGTTCAACTGAGTGGTACACATGAGCTGATCCTCTAAAAGCCTCAACTCTGACCAGAGCCTGTGGTTCACAGTCTTCCTCCCTTGATAGCCTCTCTTTTCCATGCTTGCCTAGTCCATGTCCTCTTAAGTTAAGGTTAAGTGAAATAAGACAAAAAAAAACTTAAATAGCTCTTGATTTCTCTTAGCAAAATAGAAGGTAGATAAAGAAGGGAAAAGTTCAACTAATCCCACAAATTATGTATTCTGTTGTTTCAAAAGTATTTTATACCTCTGCTACTCTTTTCTTTTATGCTATTTATTCATTGAAAAGGCAGTTTTGTCTTTTTCTTTGTTTCTTATTTGTAAGTGAGTCTTTCTTGTCCATGACTTCTACTCAGGGTAAACATCTTGGGCAGTCTTTTAAGAATATGTATGGTATATCAACTATTGTTATTCTCTGATTAATTTGTTTAAAATGCTGTTTTATTGTTTCATATAGGAAGAATGCTTCTTGTATTTTCCTGATTAATATCTCCTTATATTACATTAAAATAAAGAAGTTATACCTCTTCTTCTCCTGATACTTTCAGCCCATAGGTTGCACATCTATATTTCAGATAACCTGAGGGATGATTTTAATTTTTCCGCTGCTGGCATCAGTTTATGTAGTCCCAATTTACTTAGGCCTGCCTCCGCTGTGCTGAAGATCCATATTGGAATTAAAATATAAGTAAATTAATACTGAATATTGCCCTTGTTCACTGTTTTTAGCATGGCCTATCAAAATGTTAATTTTCCTCAAGGAACAATGAATAATTAGGAAGGATTTCAGTGGAGCAATTTGCTGAAAAATATGAATGAAATGTTCAATATTACTATTTCAAAACATTATTTGTTATATAATCATTTGTTTGTCACCGTGTACATACTAGGAACTTCTGCTCAGAAACTGCGTTGTATCCATGTAGCACAACCAGCAAAATGCCCGAGTGGCTCAAAGAAGACAAAAGCACCTGTCTGCAATCAGGAAAGTTAATGCACATTTCCGAATTTTATTGATAAGTACATATTTATTTTTCATTTGCAATTAAAACATTCTTAATCCTCTACAAACTGAAGCAGAACCTAAACACATGTGTTATAACTAAAACCTGTGAGGGCTGTAACTCAAAGACAAGGGATATCTTTAACTGAAGCTCAGTGAAAAAGCTGTGTGGTGTGAGCTCTCCTGCATCTGAAGTCAGCCAAAAGCTCTAATTAGTGGAACATTTGAGGAGCTTTCTTTTCTAGTCTGCTTTTCTTTGGGATGTCTGATTGTCCTGCTTTCTCTGTTCAGTAGACAGTGAAATGGTCGTTCAGTCTCTCCTCACCACTGGAGTTTCCTCACCCCCTAATTTATAACATATTCTCTCTCTCTCTCTCTCTCTCTCTCTCTCTCTCTCTCTCTCTCTCTCTCTCTCTCTCTCTCTTTCTTTCTGTCTGTTTTCTAAGAAAGAAAACAATCACTAGGAAAACTTAAAAAAGGCTGAAAACCACGTTCCTCAAATAATAGAGAGAAAAATATTTTGGAGAAAAATACTGGTCTTAGCCATTTAAATTTCAATAATTAATGGCTAAATTTCAATAGTTAATGGCTATGGGCTGATAGGGGAATTTATCACGTAGGAATATATTGCAACAATAATTTCAAACACATAAGCTAAACAACAAAGTTATTAAATAGAATTATTTTCTTTTCAAGCCAAATTCTCACTTTTTAATTCTGTACATAAAAATAAAATAAAATAAATATTTCATATGATTTTTTGGCCTTCCTTAGAGTAAATTTCATTAAAGTCAGTGTCCATAAAATGAATTAGTTCCACACATTTTAGTTGGGAAGGTACCCAATTGTATAGTGATCACCTAAATAAAAATTTTTAAAAGACAATATTTCTACAGTTAATCCTACCTAACCCTATGCTCCTGATGATTATTAATCTTACATACATCACTATGCATTAATTTTTCCTAATCCTCTGCTCCTGATAACTATCAATGTTACTTGTATCACTGTACATTAATTTTTCCTGGTCTACATATTTATGTAAATGTAGCTTTACAGTATGTCTTCTTTTCTACCTTTTTCATTGACTGTTTGTCTTCCATAATGTTTGGGAGATTTATTGAAGTTGTGTGTATACGTAAAGTATTCTTTCTTATTCTTCTTACTACTGAGCAGTATTCCTATGTAACACTTTCCACACATTGCTTATGTGCTCAACTGTTGATGGAATTGAAATTGATTCTACTTTTTTCATAAATTGTGCTGAAGTTGTGATATATATTCAGAGACAAGACTTTGTGGAAATGTGTTTAAACGTCTTTTAAGCAGATAACTGGCAATGAATACCTGCTATTATTGTAACAGCATGATTAATTTCACAATAAACTTCCAAATTCACATCAAAGTAGCTGTACTACTTTCATCCTGTCTTGTCAGGATAGATGAAACTGCTCCACATCATTACCGATATCTTTTAATTTTAGTTATTTTAATAAGTGTAAAATGAGGATTGCAGTGGAGTTTAATTTTTCTCAACATCTAATGATGTTCAACATATTTTCTTCTTAATGACTATTTATTTGCCTGATTTTATAAAATGTTTGTTGATATAATCTGCCCAATGTTTATTGGTTTATTTCTAATGACCTATAGTAGTTTATTTTTTTAAATAGACACATTTATAGTCTGACACTAATATTTTGTTTAGTTTCTCATTTTCACTTAGCTGGGATTTACAATTCTTTGTGACATCTTTTGGAGGGAAAATTTTTTTCAATTTTAAGTTAATTCATCACTTTTTTACTGTTAAGGATTTCATATGCTAAGCATTGTCTGCTTATTTCAATTTTTCAGAATCTTTTTTGTTTTCTCTTAAATTGTTTTAGATTTCACTTTTACTTTTATTTCTTTTCTAAATTTAGAAACAATTTTTGAGTATAGCATAAAAACTGGGATTATATCTCTAAGCCAAATTGTTCATGATGTATGATCTTTTAATGATATGTTGCGTTCTGTTTGCAAGGATCTCTTTAAAGATGTGTCCATCTATATTCATTAAGGAGATGGACCATAGTTTTCTTTCTTTGCTAAGTCTTTTTTAGTTTAAATATCACAGTAATGCAGGGCTGGGGATTTAGCTCAGTGGCACAGCGCCTGCCGGGCAAGTGCAAGGTCATGAGTTTGGTTCCCAGTACCGGAAAAAAAAATAAAATAAACAAATAAATAAAATATCACAGTAATGCTTATTTCTAGGAATTAGTTTAGCAAATATCCCTCCCTTACTGAATTTTATGGACAGGTTTGACAATTTTAGCATTAGATTTTCCCTAAAGAGCTGGTAAAAAAAATATCTGTGCTGAATCCATCAGGTCCTGGCCTATTTGCTGTCAGTATTTTTATTACTGCCTCTATTTATTTGCCTATTATTTGCCAGGATTTGTTATGGTTTATATCTCCATGTCCCTGAAATGCCACATGTGCCCATATGTGAGGCTTTTAGGAGGTGATGGATTAATGGGTGTGGGAGTCTTGTGTGGATTAGTTTACTGATGACTTCACAGCTACATGTGATCAGAAGGTAAAGCCTAGCTGGAGGAGATGGGTCACTAGCAGCGCGGATATATCTTCCTCGCTCCTCCTTTTATCACTCTTTGCTTGCCATTCCGCAAGCTATTTCTCCTCTGCTATTGCACACTGCCTTGGAGCGTGTCAAACATGGCCTAAATATCTATAAACTGTAACCCAACTTAAATCTTTCCTTCTTTAAATTGTGGGCGTCTGGCATTGCGTAGCAACCACAAAAAGGGACCAAGATAGGGTTTTTATATCTTCCTATTTCAATTTTGTTAATTTGTTTGAGGCTACCTCTATTGGTATCTTCAGCATTATCCAATTTGTTATAATACAAGTTGTAGAAATTTCTTAAAATCCACTGTATTATGGTGTTCTGTTATGATTTTGTTTGTTTTGTTTCTAATTGAATCAATACGGGCTTTTCTTTCATTTTTTGCTAAATTTGGCTATATGTTTAGCAAAATTATTTATCTTTTTGAATAGCTAACTATTTATAAAATGATCCTTTGTATTTTTTAGTCACAAGTTTACTAACTTTATTGAATTGGTTTTTTTTTTGCACTCTTTAGGATGCTCAGATTTTTAAAAAATTTTCTAAGTTGTTAAAATGCTGAAGTACATTGACTAATACTTAAATATCTAACTAACCTTTTATTTCTTGGATAATACTCACTTGATTCTTGTAAAATCATTTGTAAATATCACTGGATTTTATTTAATACAAATTTTCTGAGGATTTTTTTATCACTTTTTTGATGTATAGGTTTATATTTTCTTTTTATCTGTGTAACAAACTGTAGTATCAGGCTTCTTAGGACATTACAATGAGCATATTCTTCCTCCATTTGACTAAGAATTACTTTTCAGTTCTGCAAGTATTAGGCACTGCTGAGTTCACAGGCTGGATAGTGACTCTGTGAGATGCCAACACAAGTCTATACTTGCAAAAAGCAGGAGGGGAGTGGCTTAGCTGAAGGGATTTGTGATGCAAGCTCACTTGGAATCCCGTAGGATGAGGAAACTAAGCAACTGCAGGATTATCTCTAAGCAAATGAGAAAAAGATGAAGAAGACCTCTTCAGAAATCAGGGGAATACTAGGTACTTAACCAGCCATACTACAGCCTCCCCCAAACCGACTGAAGATATCCAACAATAGGGTCAAAAACTTCCAGCTAGTGATGCCCACACAGGCACAACTGAAACCAAGAAGAACACTGTCTGCAAAGAAAGGAGGGGCAGGCTCCGTGGTGTTTACAGGCCTCCAAGCCCCTTTACTTACTGGTAGGCAAGAGAACAAATTCTTGCGGGGAAGATGCCTGAAGCAAGAGTAGACCCATGCAAAAACTGAACTCATCTACTGAGGGCTAAACTAAGTCTCCCACAAAATCTACTGGCTGAATTCTGATTGCAGTATATAAATGGGGCTGAGGAGTACACTGTACTTTTGTACTTTTTTTAATTTTTTATACTTTTTGTAGGTGTGCATATTCTTTCATCTTTTTTCCTCTGTCTCCTATATTTTCATTGTCTTCTTTCATTTGATATATGTGTGTATATGTATGTGAAAATGAGAATAAGTATAAATTACTACTTTAGTTTAAATAGTGCCGCTCATGGGCATTCCTATGAGAGATGTAATGATGAAAACTGTGTTAAATTTACATTGTTCTTTTTTCTCCATGGTTTATTCACATATAATTTTTATTTTTTCAACGTGGATGCAAAGTTTCATTTATCTTTTTAATTGATCTGTTGCCCTACATATTTACTATCACATTGTGGGTTTACAGTAAATATGCAAGGAAGCATTATTCAAAACAATTGAGTCAGTGAGGATAAATGTGAACTATGTGGTCTACACAAAGCGAAAACATAGTACAGAGACATTTAGTTGATTTACTAAAAAGTAAATGCTGTCTTAATTGTAGAGTTCAAATTTAAAAAAATCTCATTGAGGTTCTATATTCTATGAGAGAAATACATCCAGTGTGATAGAACTTACCCTTCTTATTGGTAGAGTTATGTGCAAAAATAGAATTATAGATAAAATGTGCATTATTAGTGAACATTTCTATCATTCCTTTTCCCAAGGAAGGTGTCTTGGTTACTTTTCTCTCATTGCTGAGACAAAATAGCAAAATTAAGGAAGGAAAGGTTTATTTACCTCACAGTTTGTGGAGGTTTCAGTTTGATATAGAACTGGCTCGCAGGCAGGGTGGCATGGCAAAGGGGCAACATTACGAGGTAGCAGAAGATAGCAAAAGCAACAAGAGCAAAAAGGGAGGAGCAGCAGGGAGTAGGCCTCTTTCCCTCCCTTATGCAGCATGCAGACCACCCACCCTAGGGTGGGTGTAGCACTCACATCCACATTCCCAGCACTGGACCATGAATCCCTCAAAAACTCGAGGAGCCTGCAAGTTGACTGCATGAGGCTTTGGGGGACATCCAGACACAAACCATAACAGAAGGTAATGTTATTTTGTTCCTAGCCCTACCAGTGTTAATATTGATAGGTTTACTTAGAGTGTTGGTCATGTAAACACACTTCATATATTTTACCCAGGATCTTGTTATTATTAGGTATGAAGAGATGATAGAAACAGGGACAACTTCCTCGGGAAAAAAAGTTTATTGCTAACAATTCCTAGGAGAAAAAGGCACACCATTCTAAAAAGGGCCGCATGGGGAAGGCTCACTGAAATGAGGAGGTCGAAAGAAAAGCACAGCCTGAGTCTTTACTGTGGTCTTCATAAGAAGGAACATGAGAGGCAGTGTGTGTACACTGAGTAGGGTTATCATAAGATGGCTGGCTTAATTTCAGTGGGCTCCGATGATAGGGATTATCTCTGGGGTGATTTAGAGTCAGGACATGCTACCTGGATCTATAACAGGTTGTTTTATGTTATTTTGTTTTGTTTTGTTTTGTTTTTGTGACAAAGTCTTGCTATGCTCAACAAGTTGGCCTTGAACTCCCTTATGTAGCCTAAGCTGTCCTCCAACTCAGTGACCCTCCTGACCCTCCTGCCTCATCTTCCCAAGTGCTAGAATTACAGATGTGTGCCACCATCCCAGCTTGGATTTATACCAGGTTTTTTTTTGTTTTTTTTTGTTTTTTTTTTAAGTATGGCATATATCTGGGCTGCTGGTTCTCATTTCAAGGGTAAATTGTTTGCTATCTCTAGGAACTAGAAGACCCAGAGAGGATTCATCACTTCTTGGCTTCAAAAGATCCCAATGTGGTCAAAGCATCACAAAATATAGAAAATTTTGAAAATTAATATAATAATACAATGTATGTATTTAGCATGTGTTCTTTGAATTCTCAGACTACTTAGAAAATTGAAGATTAATTTTCTGTTACATAAACTCTTTAAATATATCTCGATGACTAAGACAAACCAGTTCTGTATCCATTTCCTAAGGCTGGTATAACGAACTACCTCAAACTACATATGTTTAAAAAAAATCAACAATGTATGTTTCACAGTTTCCAAGGGTAAAATTTTAAAACACAGTTGTTGAATGACCAATGGAGCCTCTAAAATGGGCTGGGATCCCCCTCTTGCCCTTCTATACATTTGATAGTTTGCTGGTCCCTTTATTTCCATGAACTTCAATCTCTGTCTCCACTGTTCAACCCTGGGTCAATGAATTGCATCTCCTCCTCTTGTGAGAGCACCAGTCACATCAAAGGCCATCCTACTCCATATCATTTCAATTTAACTAACTGTGTCTTTAACAATTTTATCTCTGAACGTGATTATATTTTGAGCCACAGAAAGTTAGGACTTCAAGATATCTTTTTGAATGACAAATTTTAAGCCCAAGTAGCTTCATTTTTTCCTATTTGCTGTTGTAGAAAAGGCAATTTACGTTACAAATGAATCTTATGTGTATTATATATAATTGGCTACTTCTCAAAATAAGACTTTTGGCTGAGATTGTTGCAAAAACAAAACCTTAAGTTCGAGTACAATGAAAAGCATGTAATGGGGTGGGCATGTACGCTTTAAATAAATTGGCTTCCTACTAATGTTTTTATTTAATATTTTATGTTCATGTAAGGCCAAGTCTTATGAAAATGTAAAAGTCACGTACTCCCCATTATCTATCTTCAGTATTAGAGTGAAAGGTAAGATGGCTTTCAAATATTAATGTCCAAACTGATTTTGAAAACCATAGCTTAGCAATGTGAAAATATTATTATTTTTCCTGAAACAAAATTGCCATAAATGCATAGAAAGTCTAATCTGATGTCAATGACCTCAAGGCCTTAAGGCAAATAAGCAGCAGATGTATAATAGCAATTTCATTCCTCAGAAATTGACAATAAACTCACACTTCTGCCCTTTCACATGAGTTCAATAATGAATCTCATCACACTTTATTCTCCAGAACTATGTATCCATTTTGTGTAGAGCAAGATTTGTACAGTTTGCTCAATATTCCATAACATGGTGTGTCAAAGATTCTAATTTTTTTTTTTTGAGACAAGGTCTCACTATGTAGATCAGAATGGCTTTGAACTGATTACAGTAGTACTGGCTGGCCTTGTGAAGATCCTCCTCCTCAGCTTCCTGAATGCTAGCATTAGAGGCATGTACCACCATACCAGGTCTTTAATTTATTCTTTTGAAAAAAATATTTTGCTTCTTTCTGCCAAATATTTCATAATTCAATTAGGATATATTTATTTTCTATAAAGTAAAGTAAACACAGCACAGGATAAAGTCCTTCAAAGCAATTAATATTACACTTTAAAATGACATTATGTCTCTCTTCAAATACTACAGATAGCATTGGTTCTCACAACCAAGATTATTATATAGCAGTGTAAAGAGTACTGGTCTCTGTCAGAGAGCTAAGTTTTAGTTTTAAATTTCCTAAACTAACTACTATTGCAGTATTCAAACTTATGCGCTTGGGATTTTTTAAAAAGTCTGCTAGATTAAATCAATAATCAATGGAATATAATGAATTAACTATATTTTATGATGAAATATTAAGTATAATTTTGGATGTAAATTAAGATTCCATGATAATCACTCAAATAAAATTCTGTACCTTTTCTTAACTGCTGGGAGGACTTTATAGACTGTTGTTTATGGCTTTGGTGAGGTGGAAGTTAAGCAAAAACACTCAAGGATACCCCTTGTGGCATCTTGACATTTGTGAAAAAATGAATTTCTTTATTTGAGTTTCAAATAGAATTGCTGTTGCAATGACATTAGAAAGGTGGAAGTGTCAAAATCCTACATAAGTGAATTTTGAAAACTAGCATATTAAAGTACTTATTTTATTACATTAAAGCAAGTTTATATTTTAATTGAAATTGCTGGAAACCTATCTCTAATCCCAGCGCTTGGGAGGCTGAGGTCCTCAGGAGTTCAAGGCCAGACTGTGCTGCATAGCAAGTTCAAGGCCAACGTAAATTATATAGTGAGACTGTCTCAAACAAATACATAAAAAATTGGCAAAAACCAAACTTTAAAGTCAAACTGTCTGGTCTAATTCCCCAAATCTACCACTTTTGAACATTGTGAACTTGAGATAAATTATAAAGATGCCATAGTAATTAAATATTTCATATTTTAATAAATCAGTCTTTTGAGCTATGATTATATATACAAATTAAGCCTCTTTAGATGTGTATTTATATGAATTTTCACAAATAATTTTCACAACTTTCATTTCAGTTAGAGTATATAATATTTCTTTTAGTCTTACAGATAATTTTGGTAAAAGGGTCCACTCATTTAAAATTCAGAAAAAAATGAATAGCAACCATGAAGTAACAAAAGGCAATTCAATGGTATCCAGGAAATGGAATACAGTAGAGGTGTGAGTTTGACTTACATAAGAGAATAAAGAAACTTTGGACAAACAATGTTTATTGCATTTATTCTGGTGATTGTTCTACTAGTGTATTCATATGGCAAAATGATCAAATTCTATACTTTATATTGAAAATTTTGTAATTATGCATAATTTGTACCTCACTAAAACTTGTTTAAAAATACTTAAGTAAATGAGTATGTTATAAAGGATATATTGTTCTTCACATTTAGTTTTGTAAACAAGGATGTTTCTGAAAGAAATTAGCATTTGAATTATAGGTTGAATAAAGCAGATGGCCCACCCCACTGAGGGCAGGCATCAGTGAGGACCTGAATAGAAGACTGAATTCTTTTTCTGCCCAGTTAGGTAAGCTGAGAAATGAATCTTCTACCCTCAGTGCTCCTGGTTCTCATACCTTCAGACTCAACTGGAATTTATACCATGTACTTTCTGACTCACAGGTTTTTAACTATAGCATTGACTTTCCTGGGTCACCTCTTTGGTGAGAGAAGATTCTCAGATTTTCAGCCTTTATACCTATGTGATCATATATATTATATATGATACTGAATACATATTTATATGTATATATTTATAGTGTTTTAAAGATTGAACCTCAAGGTCTTCTACTTTTGAGCTACATCCCCAGCATAATTATAATAAATCTCCTATTGCCTCTGTTTTTCTGCAGAACCCTGATAATAGGATATATAAAGTCAGGTCAAAAGTTTGAGGAACTTGTTTCTGAGAGGAAACAATGGCAACTGAGAAATCCAGTGGCAGCTCTTCTCCCCAAGCCTGTAGTGATGCAGGCAGTATTGCTACAGACCAAATGTTCAGTAGCCCTGGTGATAATAGAACGAGACAACATAGAGACTGTGGTAGTAGTTATGGATCACAGAAAAGGGAACGAGAAAGAATAGTGAATTCTAACTTCAAGAGACATATGTATATTTTTAAAATGGCATCCTGAGAGGGAAGATAGGCAATCAGGATATACTGTTCTTAATTTAGAAAAACAGAAGAAACAGAAGAGTAATGGATAATTAGGAAGATGAGAGCAGTTTCCACAAAATGTCATAGTCTGTCCTTTTTGAGATCGAGCTGGTTTTCTGAACCAAAACCTATCAGTTGGAAGGTAATGTACTTCCACAGAATGAAGAACCTCACAATTCTATTGCAAGTCTATGTGCTACTAAGTCTCCAACACACAACTACTTACTTAACAAAACATACACAGTGACAAAGAGACAGCGGCATTTTGGAGAATTCTTTTTAGATTATATTGCTATCCGATGATCAAAGTACAATCATATCCTCTCTGTTAGAGTGGGGACTTACAGGGAACTAATAAATGGATTCCTCTGCAAAGTCTGCCACTTTGTACAACTCCTAACTCTATGAGCTTACTAACTTGTTATTTTGCCAGCCTAGGAGTGTATCATAGTATTAAGTTTTACACCAAGAATGTTCATCAAAGACCTTTTGCACCCATAGGTGGTGATTTTCAAAGGTCATTAGAGGGGCAATATAGCTGACTTGCTGTTAGGTGGGGGGCCTTGGCTGGAAGAGGCAGGACACAGCGAGTGTACCCTGGAATGCAATATCTCCTTCCTGGCTCCTTCCTTCTCTGTGTTTCCTGGCTGTCACTATGTAACAGCTTTCCTCCACAAAGCTCCTCTGTGAGGCTGATTCTGTCCTAAAGCAGGTCAATCATAGACTGCAACTGTGAGTCAAAATAAACCTCTTTTCTTTTACATTTTGGGTATTGGGTATTGTGTCTCAGCAATGAGAAAAGTGACTAAGACAGATTTTGGTACCAGAGAAGTTGGATCATTGCTGTAATTTACCTGATCATGTGTTCTAGGAACTTAATAGATTGACAGGATGAATTTGGAATGATTCAGAGATGCTGATTAAGGAAGACCTAGAGTACCGTAAGCTGAAGTTGAAAGATTTTGATCAGAGATCAAAATCATAATGCTGATAGAAATGCAAACAATGAAATCCAGGCTTAGGAAGTTTCATTTGGAGACAAGAACTCCCCTGTCATTTGTACTCAAGACTGTTTACATAATTCTCTTACAAAAAATGCATCTACATTTTGCTCATGTCCTCAGACTGTGATAGACTTAAATGAAGAACGGTAGATTAATTACTCTGGTGGAGGGAATTTCAGTGTAGTTCATGTTCAGGCTATAGCATGAGTACTGATTTCTTTCCCAGTGACATTCATACTGAGAAAGCCGAGCAACATCCCCATTTAAAAATTTTGCTGTAGCCAAAAGGAAGGTCCTATAAAATTAGGGGCTAAAAATTTGGGGTCTGTAAGGTTTTGGCTGAGGCAAGCATGGATGCCAAAAAGATTAGAATTAAAAAGAAGTCAGATACGTTATATCAGGAAAATAGAAAAGATACCTTGAAAACATCTAAGGAATCCACAAGACTACACCCTTTGCATGAAAAAAAGGTACAAAAATGATAAGCTTTGCTGAAACGTGAGAGTGCCAGGGAATTGATTCCCCAACGTTCCATTCCCAATGACCAGGCAACACACCCTTAGAGACCTTTGTAGTCATGACCCAATGGAAACCAGCTACTACTCAAGATGAAGACAGCGTTTGGCATCATGCATAAGGTTCTGGTGGCATGTACATGTAAAACGCAAGATTTGTGTAGCCAGGGAGGCTTTTGCCCAGATTTCAAAGGAAGACTTGGGAGACCAGGCAATATTCTCCTGAGAAGGTGATTCATGAAGCTGTGAAAATGAAGCTGAAAGTGCAGTGTAGTCCTGAGGAAGTTGGAGAAGCCACAAAGATGGAATTTCTGAGGAAAGTCACATGTAATAAACAAAGACACCCCCAAAGAGGTCAATAGAGCTACAACAAGCAGTGTTGTAGGGGTGAGACACTCAAAGTCCTTTGAAGGTCATATCTGGCAGTGGCAACTTATTCTGGGTGCTGGACATAGAGCTGTAAGATCTAGTGTTTCCCTTATGGGTTTTGGTCTAACTTTGATACCATTGCTTTCTAGCCCCTCTATTCCACGCTTTTGGATTGGGAATGTTTACACATTTATGTTGGAAGTGATTATTTTTGTAAAGGTTCACAGCTAAAAGTTTTCCTTCAGTCTCAGAGGAGATTTTAGACTTTGACAGTTAAGCTATACTGGAACTGTTAAGATTTTGGTGCCTTTTAAAGATGGTGTAAGTGCATTTTGTATAAAGAGATATACATGATTCTTTAGGGGGATGAGGGCATAATGTTACAATTCATACCAGTAATGTTTCCCCACAGGCCTCATGCTCTAATGGATAGGGCTTAACGGAGGGATTTTACCACTGGGGCACTATAGCTGATTTCACACTAGGAGCTGGGACCTGTCAAGGTGCAGGTCCCAGGGAGTGTGAGCTGGAAGGCTTCATCTCCCACCATGGCTCTTCCCTTCTCTGTTTCCTGGCTACCTTGATGTAGGCAGCTTTTCCTCCACTCTGCTCCTCTGCCCTGCCATTCTGCCAGAGTCTGCTGACTACTGCCTGTAACTATTAGCAAAATAAACATCTCCTCCTTTGCACTGTGGGTGTTAGATACTGTGTCTCAGTAACAAGTGACTAAGACAAATAGGAAAGGAAACACTAGGGACTTTATACAAATCTTACTTTGGTTTATTCAATTGTGAAGTAAGAGCTGTTTTTTATTTTTTTTTTTCTGTAATCAGACAGTTGAAGTAAAAGATTCTAATACTGACTCACTCCTCTGTCTAAGAAAGACAGCATAAAACATAAAATAAAGCCTTAGCTGAGAACTTATAAGTGACATATATTGATATAGTTTGGATCTGGAATATCTTCCAAAAACCCATATGCTAAAAGTATGGTCACCAGCCTGTTGCACTACAGGGGTCGAGGGCTTAGTGGATGCTTTGGGGGACCTAGATGGAAGAAACTAGGTCTTTGAGGATGCACCCTTGAAGTGGGTAATGAGTACCAGCTACACCCCCCTCTTTGATTCCCAACTCCCTCAAAGGGAACAGTTTCCTCTGCCTTGCACTACCTACGTGGTGTACTGACTTGCCACCGAACCAAAGGCAACAGGCCCAAGCAACCATGGCCTACAACCTCAGAAACCACTAGCCAAAATAAATCTTTATTCCTTCTCATTTGGTCTCAATTATTTTTTCACCCTGATGAAAAGCTGACCGATACATTTTTAAAGATATAAAGAAAGAGAATGCAGTAATAGTGACTGGCTTCATAACCTATTACATTTTCCAGTGTGCCAGCTTCAAAATCAAGATAGATCTGGAGGATAATGATGATCTACTACAAACTTAATGAAGGTTCTGTTGTAAACCAAATGATTACAGCATTAGATACAAAGTTTTTAGCTTCCACTGATGTCTATAGGGAAGTTCACATTTAAAAAAAGACAGACAAAAGTGTGAATATTTATAGCCCATATTTACTTTGCAACCTTCTATCATAATTCCAGCTAAGAGTACTGGATCGTGTGGATTTTTTCACTGGAAAATATACAGGTCAATTTTCTCAAAAATCTCATGTCATTTGTACCAGGTGAATAACAAATATTCAGCTATTTACCTTCTATACATATTCAAAGTGCACTAAATTAATGCAGATTTTGATGTTCAGTGGTCTGGGTCCTCTGAAGCTTTACTTTAAAATCACAGATAAATTGTTTCATCCAATCCCTCACATAACTAATAATACATAGTATCTAGTAGTCTTCTCTGAGTTTTAGAATATGTTTTATACTTAAAAATAGAGTACTACCTCATTTACTGAGTAATATGAAGATTTTTAATCCTTGTAGAGCTCAGTTTAGAGAAAGTGCTATGTGGCAAATCCATATTCCTTTGTCATAAACCTGATAGACACTATGATATTAGAGTTTTACATAATAGTTGTCATATGGCTTTATAGGTAACTAATATAAAAACAAAAATTTGTATTTCTAAGATGCTGAAACAAACATGCTATTAGTTGCACAGAATTATACATTATTAAAAATGTAAAATATTGTCCAGTGCTACTAGACCCTCATTATGGGATATTAATTAACTGCAAACCCAACTGTCTCTCACACTGTATTCTTTCAGAACAAACAAATCATGTCAGCATGTGCCATGGAACAATATATTATAAAAATAGAAGTGATATATCTGACATCTGAGATGAACAGAGTCAGACATTACAAGTCACACAAGAAAATGACTAAAATTTCAGTGTCATTCTCCACTTTAGCTATGATTATTTCAAATGTGAGAAAGAAACCTTGTCATTGTCTGATAAAAAAGGAAAGATTTCAGAGATGAGTGACTCAATATGTTGCACTAAACAGAAAAATGCATTAAAGACCCACCTAGAGATATCAGTGAAAGGGAATTGGGGGATATCCTCTCAGTAGGAAGATCTGCTTTTGATCACCCACTTCAAGTGAAAAGTAGTGAAAGTTATCTGTTATGAACAACAGTGAAGGTTTTGGCTCATAAATCAACTGCAGAGAAAGAGCCTGGAAAATTGGATAAATGTTTGGAGTAGAGGTATGTGGGTGAACCTACTGTAGTGAGAATCAAATGTGTATTAACCCCATCAAAGAGGACCCACCATGGAGAAAACAGTAGACAATAAGTTAGTGAAAATAAGTTTGCCATGCAGCTTCATGCAGCTTCTGGTATTGGCCCCCCTACTGTACAATGGATTTGGGAAGTCATAGTGGCACAAAGGCCACACACAGCTCCACTGCCACAGGCTCACATTCACCACGACTCCACCGAGGTACTGTCCTTGCTGAGTATCCTACCTGTAAGCCAGAGAATAGGAAATAGGAAACTGTGCATTAGAAAGATAAACAACTTGCGACAGACTGGTTGCATTGTTTCCCTTTTGCCTTACAAGGAACAGCAATTTGTCTCAGTAAATTTGACTTTTTATTTCTTCCCTGTAAGACCTCAGGCAATACCACTCAGAGAATTAGAGAGTTCAAGACCTGCACACAAGATCAATACATTAAAATAGTGTTTTTATATCTTGCAATAAAGTGTGCATTGGGCACATAGCCATGGGATCCATTGCTGTGACCACATAGAGCTCCATCAGAATTCTTGAATAAAACAGAAGTATAGAATTTCAAACCTTCAACTCAGGTGTATTTTAGCGATGTCATCAAATTTGTGACACTAACCTTTAGTATGCTGACATGCCTTCAATTATTGATGAGAAATTCTTCAAGAAATAAAATACATAGGTCCAGAAACCAAGACTATAAATATAAGAATCTGTCACTCCAGTGGCCTTCTGTGGAGATTTTTGTTGTCAGCTCATACACTGGGTATTTCTTGCTGGTTGCGTTAAGCACTGAACTGCAGCTTCTCTGGTAGAAAGCCACAATCTCATATCCTATGGATTGGATATGTGGTAGGCAAAATAATAATCATTTGAAAATGCCTTGCTCTAATCCCCAGACCTATGAATAAGTTCCCTTGAATTCTCAAAGGGTTTTATAGAGGTGATTAAATTGAGGATCTTGAGATAAGATTAGGGTTCTGTGTAAAGGGTGTGTAAAATCCAACCTGAAAAGGCTTACAGTAGAAAAGGAAGGTAGAAAAGGGAAGTAGAAAAGTGGAAACCCAATGAGATGAGTCCTCAGACTCAGCCCAAAATTACTGGCTCTGAAACTGTGGAAAAGAAGATCACAAAGAAAGACATGTATTACCTTTGAGAAGTTGGAAAAGACAAGGGAATGAATTTTTTTGGTAGCGGCTCCAGGGCAGCTTTTGATTTTATTGCAATGAAATCCATTTGAGACTTCTGACCTCCAAAGTGTAAGAAAATAAATTTGTGTTGTTTTAAATTGTCAAGCTTGGGGGCTGGGGATTTAGCTCAGCGGCAAAAGCGCCTGCCTGGCAAGTGCAAGGTCGTGAGTTCAGTTCCCAGTACTGGAGAAAAATCAAAAAAAAAAAAAAAAAAAAAAAAAAAAAAAAAAAAAAAAAAAATTGTCAAGCTTGTGATAGTTTGTTATAGCAACAGTAGAAAACTAATGCAATAGCATGCTCTGCATATTTGCTTTTTAGCTTCTATTTTATCATCTCATAATGAACAAATAATAATAAAATTTTCACATTCCTCTCCCTTTTCCTTTCACTTCTACAGAATATTAGCCTGTTTATCTAAGGAAAGCAGAAGATACTCGGCATAAATGTAGTACAAGTATGTAATATAATTATTTAATTAATCTTTCCAATAAATATGTTTGAGCAAATTTAAGTGTTACAATTTCAGTACTTACAGAGAATATGAAACACATGATAGAGTTTTTTTTTTTTTTTTCAGACTTGATGGGAAGAGAAAAGAGGGGAGGAAATGAACTCTTAAAGAAATTTTTTTGAATCACTGTCAGATGTAATAACTGAAGTGCTCCTAAAGCTCTGTGGAAACTATATAAAACCCTTCCCTGGGACAGTCTTTTAAATAAAATGGATATAAACTGGCTCTCCTCTGTATTACAGCCTTTTAAACTCATTGGAAGCTGAGTGAAGCCTATTCATAGAGAACCAGACTGATTCAAACAATACAAAGAAAAGAAACATCTTGTTTCAAGAGGTATTAAATATGTTCTCCTCAATAGAAAATTCAAAATTAAAAGAGGTGAAAAATGATGAGAATGACCCTTTTTATTCTAATCACACAAATAAATCAGTGTGCTAGTGATGAATTCATTAATTTTGATTAAAAATGGCACTATGGAGTCATTTGAATTAATTCAGTAATCACCATTAAAAAGAAATGCTTTTAAGCTTGATATTGAGTAGTCATTCTAATTCTAATTTGGTTCAGTCTTAGGGAAATGTGTATGAAGAACATCAAGTGAGAAGATTTTATATACAGAAAGGCTAGTCGTGGAGTTGAACAAAAAACCATAAGGAGATCATAGCCTGGCCTAGGGGAAAGACAGCATCAATGTTAGCCTATGCTTTGAGGGCACCAGTCATTTCTGATTAAGTTCAAAAGGAATTTCTTTGGCTGCAATGCCAGCAAGTCCTTACTGTGAAGAGGTACATCATGATGTACAACAGGCTCAGTATGTCAGAATAAGTGGCTTTGGAATTTTAAGATGCCAGATATTTGTTCAGTGGTGCTAAGCCAAACTACACAATATTTCTAGAATTCTGATTAGAAGCTCTGTCTTTTATTAGGAATCTTTTTCATTAAGGGGAATTAAAATCCACCAGTGGGCAGAAATTTTCAAAAGCACAACACTGGCAATAAGGGAAGAAACAACTCTCTCTGGGACAGCAGGGTCTGAGAGAGGAGCGTGAGTCCATGCTTTCTGCTTCAAACATTCTCTCTGCATCAGCAGGATCTGCAAAAGGAGTGAGTCCATGCTCTTCACTTCCTCCATTCACTGAGGAAAACAGGATCTGTAAGAGGAGTGTGAGTCCATGCTCTGTGCTTCCTCCATTGTCTCAGGGATAGCAGGATCTTCAAGAGAAATGTAAGGACACATGCTTTTGAAGAGTTGACTGACAGGAACCCCAGGACCTGAGACCCAAGAGAACAGCTGGGTCCCAGGTGCACGGACACACACACGCCTTTGGAGGGCAGAGTAATTAGCGAGACCAGCATCATGGAAGTGTGTGAAGCAGTGGTGAGGAGACATCAGTTGGACTCCCGAGAACTCCAGCAAGTTCAGAAGTCGAGTCCCAGGCCCTACATCCAGATGCCAAGATCAGCTCCATACCCAACACATTTCTGGGATAAATGTGGACACTATCACTGAACTGTAAACACCAGAGGTATTTTACTACTTCCATTCTCCCTTGTTTGTCTGACTGGCTATCCCTTTCCTGGCTGGTTGGATGTCATGTTGTTTTCTTCTGTATTCTGTAGTTATTTTTATATTTGGGGAATGTTTTCCACTTTTCTCTCCTCTCATCTCCTTTTTCTTTCTTCTTTTCTGTTCATTTTCATTCTTTTTCTCTTTTTCCTTTTTATATTTCAATGTTTAGGTTTCTTATATTTTCTTTTCATTCTTTTCTGTGAACAACTTTCTCTCTTTCCTCAAATAGTTCTTGAATTTAAACTTTCAAGTGAGTGAACATTGTCTCTGCCATTTCTGAGTTCTCCTTTGTATTCTATTTTATTCTTTCCCTCATGTGTTTTCCAGTTTCCCAAAACTTATGTGATTATCCTTTAATCTCCAGCATTGACTCTACTATATTTGATCTCACTTATCACTTTAACTTATCTATCCCCTACATATTTTAACCTCCCTGTTCCTGACAGAAGGGTAAAATCACCTGAAAGAGGGAAAAATCACTGCATACAAGCACAGAGTATATGTTTGATACTGTTGTACAACTTTAGAATTTACTGTTGTGGTCCAGAGGTAACAGCTTAATGGTTACCATAGTTTATCAGTAGTTGAGCTGGACTTGAAACTATTGTTATTACTAACTGAGCTACTTTAGTCAGGATGTCATACACTTAATAAACAGTGCATGATTTCACCCCTACATGATAACACTGTGACCGTATGAGGCCATAAATCATCACCACAGCCCAGTACCAAAGGATTAAGAGCTGAGCCAAACAGCAATCTTGCATCCTTTACAAATTGGGAAGCTAGGGCTTTGGGATAGCCATAAGAAACCACCTACCTCTAGAAGACATCCCTGAAGAACAGACACTCTGTATGGAAATCTAAATACTAGCAATAAATCTATATATCATAAGAAACTGGCAAATACAAACATTAAAGAAAAAAAAAGGAGAAAATAGAAAATGACAAGACGCAGAAGGAAAATGCAGCCCCAGACCCCAGACCACCAAGGACAAGCCCAGAACCCAAGGAGATAGACAAAATTGGAAATCAAACACAGGAAATTTCAAAAATGATAACAGCAAAAGTGCAAAAACAAGTGGAAAAGGTGATGGAGAAAATAATTTCTCAGGTGCAGAAAGAAATGATGCTTAAAATCAAAGATATTATAGAATACAAAGATAAAAGGATAGATGAGCTTAGAAAAATGATGGAAACAAAAATTGCCCAGTGTAGGAAACAAATAGAATCCATGAAACATATCTAAACAGAAATTCAAGGGATTATAACATCCACTGGAAGTATATGCAACCATTTGAATGAAGGAGAGAGTAGGATTTCAGATCTTGAAGACAGAATTACAGCTAGTGCTACTGAAAGAGGTATCTTAAAATTAGCAAAATACTATGATAAATGAATCCAACAGCTACAAGATGAAAAAAACAAGAATAACATAAGATTGATCAGGGTCAGTGAGAAAGCTAGAGAGAGCAAAAATGACACACAAAACAACTCTTCACAGAAATAATGGTAGAAAACTTTCCAACCATGGATAAAGAATTTGCCATACAAATAAATGAAGCATTTAGAACTCAAAACACTCATGATCAAAATAAAACTACACCAGGACATATAATAGTCCAGATTCCAGAAATTCAGCACAAGAACAGAATATTAAAAGCTGTTAGAGAAAAGAAACAGATCACCTATAAAGAAAAGCCCATCAGAATCATGGCAGACCTCTGAACACAAACCCTCAGGTGAAAAAGGGTTTAGAGAGAAGTATTTCAATTTCTGAAAGGAAACATCTTCTAACCCATATCCATGTACCCTGCAAAACTCTCTTTCAAAATTAGTGAAGAAATAAGATACTTCCATGACAAAGAAAAACTGAAGAGATTTATGAACACGAAAACAATGTTAAAAAGATTAGTGAAAGATATTCTGAACAGAGATAAAAATGACCATAGTCCAATAATAACAACAGAAAGAAACCACCAGGTAGGGCAAGCAATTAAACAGAGGGGAAAAAATAGATACAATATACCAGCATCTATGGGATGCAATAAAAGCAGTCCTAAGAGGGAAATGTATAGTAGTGAATTCCCACATTAGGAAAACAGAATGAGCACAAAAAAGTTACACCTCAGGCTTCTAGTAAAAGAAGAGTAAGAAAATCCCAAAGCCCATAGAAGGGGGGAAATTATAGTGATCAGAGCAGAAATTAACTCAATGGAAACCAAGAAAACAACACAAAGAATTAATAAAGCACAGCGTTGCTTTTTTGAAAAACAAATTGGCAAACTCTTAGCCAACCTTTTCAAAAAAGGAAGGAAAAGACTCATATTCAAAAGTTGAGGGATGATAAGGGTGAAGTCACTACACATCCTGTGGAAATTCAGAATATCACCAATACCTACTGCAACAATGTTTACTCTCATAGAATGGAAAATACAGAAGAAATGGACAGATTCTTAGTTGTATATGAATTTCCAAAGCTGAATCAAGAAGGCAGAAAAATTCTCAATAAGATAATACCAGTTAATGAGATTGAAAATTGTAATTAAAAACTTACCAATGAAGAAAATCCCACGTCCTGAATTCTACAAGAAATTTAGAGAAGACCTAATGGCAATAATCTTCAAACTCTTTATTGAAATTAAAAAGGAAGCCATATTCCCTAACTCATTCCTGGAGGCAAGTATTATCCTGATACCAAAATCAGAGAAAGAACCAAAAAAAGAAAACTACAGGCCAGTCTTTCTGATGAACATAGAAGCAAAAATCCTCCATAAGATGCTAGCAAACAGAATTCAGCGAACCATCAAGAAGATAATACACCATGACAAGATGTGATTTATTTCTTGAATGCGTGGCTAGTTCAACATATGGAAATCAAAAAGTGTAATACATCATATCAACAGAGTTGAATCAAAAATCACATGTCATCTCAATAGATACAGAAAAAATCTTTGATAAAGTCCAGCACTCATTCATGATAAAATCCGTACAGAAAATTGGAACAGATAGTCTTTATCTCAATAAAGATATTTATGATAAAAGATATCTATGACAAACCAGTGACAAACATCACACTAAATGGACAAAAACTGAAAGCCTTCACTGTAAAATCAGGAAAAAGACAAGGATTTCCACTATCACCACTCATTTTCCACATAATTCTGGAAACATTATCAAGAGAAATTAGACAAGAGAGAGAAACAAAAGAAATAAGGTTAGGTAAGGAAGAAGTTAAATTATTATTATTCACAGATGACATGTTACTTTACATAGAAGACACCAAAAACTTAACCAAGAGACTTCTAGAGTTAATAGTCAGTTATGTGGCTGGAAACAAAATCAATGCTCAAAAGTGAATAGCATTCTTGAACACAAGCAACAAACTTATTCAAAGACAAATAAGGGCATCCAAAACACGAGATAATTTAAAAGAGCATCCAAAAAATGAGATACTTAGGATTCAACTTAATAAAGAAAGTGAAAGATTTATATATTGAAAATTACAGTACTCTGAAAAAGGAGATTGAAGGATATATTAGAAAATGGGAAGATATCCTTTGCTCATGGTTAAGAAGAACCAACATAGTGAAATGGTCATACTTCCAGAATTGTTACACAGATTTAAGGCATTGGTTATTAAACTACAATTAGCATACCTCACAGAATGAGAGAAAACATTCCTGGGTGATAAGGACAAATCAGGGGCATCATAATCAGTGACTTGAAATTATGCTACTAAGCTACTGTGATGAATTCAGCATGGTAATGGAAAAAAAAAATGACCTGAAGACCAGTGGAACATATTAGAAGATGCAGGCACAACACTAAAACTAGATCCATGTCTACCACCATGTGTGAAACTAAAGTGAAAATGGATTAAAGATCTGAAAATTTAAAAAGATACACTAAATCCCCTAGAAGTGAAAGTAGGTCAAAATCTTGAAGACGTAGGGATAAGCACAGTCTTCATGAACAAAATCCAAACTGCACAGGAAACTCTTTAAAGAATCAACAACTGGGATCTTGTCCTATTTAAAAGCTATTGTACATCTAAAGAAATCACCAACAGAGTGAAAAGACCATCCAGAGTGGGAAAACATTTTAGCTAACCGTTCCTCAGACACAAGACTTATAGCTAGAGCTTATAAAGAACTGAAAAAAATCAAACCCCCCTAAATGCAAAAATCCAGTCCACAAATGGGTATCTGAGATGAATATGTAACTCTCAGATGAAGAAATACAAATGGCAAATAAATACATGAAAAAATGTTCAGCATCTTTGGTCATTCAAGAGATGCAAATTAAAACAACACTGAGATT